>NC_141050.1:50402493-50522493 GCF_041138505.1 Cibotium barometz
AGTGTGTTCACACACATCACTACCTATGTATATGGCAACAAATCCCCCTGGGAGTGATGGTGTGAACGAGAGCTGGCACTCATGTATAGGGGAGTGCCATGCCCGAAGTAGATCAATCCACAAAGGGGAGCAAGCCCAAAGCTTTGCGGAAAGCTTCGAACTTCTCAGGAGGAAGCGCCTTTGTGAAAAGATCGGCAAGGTTGTCCTGTGTTGGCACATAGGCTAAGCTGATCTCTCCTGCTGAGAGTCTCTCCCTGACATAGTGATAATGCACCTCAATGTGCTTTGTGCGAGCATGAAAAACTAGGTTTCTCGCAACTGCCAATGCGCTCTGACTGTCAGTGTAGATAGAGGTGGCAGACTCCTGTCCCCAACACCCAAATCAGCCATAAGCCGTCTGAGCCACACACACTCAACCGTAGCTGTGAAAGCTGCCCTCCTGTACTCAGATTCACAACTACAAGTGGCCACAGTAGGTTGCTTCTTGCTCAACCAAGATATGCATGAGCTATCGAGCATGAAACAAAAACCACTTGTGGACACTCGTGTCATAGCAACCAGCCCAATCTGAGTCCGAAAAAGCATGTAAATCTGGCGGCAACGATCCCCGCTTGGGATAAAACAACCCAAGATATATGGTGCCACTCAAGTAGCAAAAGATGCGTTTAACTTCCTTCCAATGCTGAGACCCTGGGCTATGCATAAACCTGCTCACCTGTGAGACTGCAAACTGAATGTCCGGCCTTGTAATGCATACATAAATGAGGCAACCAACAGTTGTCTGATAGAGTGTGACATCAAAGTGATCTCCAGCATCATGAAGACTCAACTTCAAACCTGTCTCCATTGGAGTAGCAATAGGCTTGCAGTCTTCAAGGCCAAATCTCCGCAACAATGTCTCAATATACTTTGTCTGACACAAAGCAATACCTCCATCACACTGCTTAAATTGTATCCCCAAATAATGATGTAAATGCCCCAAATCTGACATCTCAAAAGAGGCATTCAAATCAGCCTTAAAATCAGCAATATGACTCTCATTTGGTCCTGTGAGCAGCATGTCATTGACATAGAGAGCAATGATTAGATGTACATCATCCACATGTTTAACATACAAAGTGCTTTCTGTTGGACTATTCTGAAACCCATGTGCAGTCAAATATGCATGTATCTTTTCATACCAAGCTCGTGGAGCTTGCTTTAAACCATATAAAGCTTTTTTCAACCTGCACACTTTGTTTTCCTGCCCTCTTTGAACAAAACCATGAGGCTGCGATACATACACCTCCTCATGCAAATCTCCATTCAAGAACGCAGTCTTTATGTCCAACTGATGTACATTCCAACCATTATGAGCTGCCAATGCACAAATGCTATGAATGGTAGTCATACGACAAGTGGGAGCAAAGGTCTCATCAAAATCAATGCCCTTTTCTTGAGCATAACCCTTTGCAACAAGTCTAGCCTTATAGCGATCAACACTACCATCTGGCTTTCGTTTCAATTTAAAAACCCACTTACATCCCCAATGGCCTTTTTACCAATAGGCAAATCACACAAAGACCATGTACCATTCTTCATTATAGCATCATATTCACTTTGCATTGCAGCCAACCAATTTTCTGAATTTTGTGCCTCATCAAATGAAATAGGTTCTTCCTCTTCACACATACTAGACACAGCCAAAGCATAACAATCTGATGCATAAGAGGTATGCTGAAAACCTGAACGAGTACAACTAGTCATAGGTGCATCAATCTTACTATCACACAAGGTTTGCACGAGCCATTTAGGCATACCTCTAGCCTGCTCATTTTCAGCCCTATCCTCATGAATTACATCCTGTAAATCTGCATCAGAAATAGGCTGATCTATGATGTCATTTGAAATCTGCATAGGCTGAATATTTACCTCATTAGGACTTACATTTGAATTCCCACGTGTAAATAGAGGCAACAACGTATCAAATACATCCCGTGAGCTCACACCTGTTTCTTTGGTACATGATAACAAGGGCTGCACAGCATCTTCCACAAAAACAACATCTCAACTAATCAAGATACGCTTTGACTGCGGATGATACAATCTGTAACCCTTGCTCTCAGCACTGTATCCAACAAAAATGCATTTGACAGCCTTATCATCCAATTTTCTGCGTTGTTGCACAGGCACTAAAGCATAGGCCAAGCAACCAAAGACACGTAAGTGACCAATAGAAGGCTTCCTGCCATGCCAAGCTTCGTATAGAGTAATAGACTGCAAGGCCTTAGTGGGACACCTGTTGAGTACATATGCAGCACACATGACAGCCTCAAGCCAAAACGCATGTGGCAAAGCTTGGCTCTTGACCACACATCGTGCCATCTCCATAAGTGACCTGTTTTTCCTCTCAGCAACACCATTTTGCTGAGGGGTATACAGCACTGTACATTGGTGTTTTATCCCACGACTAGCCAGAAATGCATCAAACTCTTTAGACAAGTACTCCCCCCCTCGATCAGAATGGAGGGTGCCCACAGTACAATTGGATACATTTTCAACCATAAGAAAATACTGTTTGAAGCACAAAAACACTTCGGACTTTGCCTTCAGTGGATATACCCAAGCATGCCTCGAGTAATCATCAATGAAAGTCACGAAGTACAAGTGTTTACCAAATGACGGAGTTTGCATAGGCCCACATACATCACTATGTACAAGCTGCAATTTGCGAGTGGCTCGCACAGAACCATCCTTTGGAAATGCAGAACGCTGCATTTTGCCCAAAATATAGCCTTCACAAACATGTTTCAATGGTGCCTCAAGAGGGAGCAATGAAGCAACCATATCAAATTTCTGCAAACGCAGCAAACTAGCAAAGTTCAGATGACCAAAACGAGCATGCCATAGTTTTGCATCTGAAACTGCCTTTTCATCAGAAACTGCATTTGCTGAATCTTTCACACACTTGTCATAAGAATTGAGCCTATACAGCCCACGAAACAAGGTGCCAGATACAATAATCGTATCACCAGAAGTCAAATCATGAACAGTACATCTTTCATTCACAAATTTGACTACAAGTCCAAGTCTAGCAAGTGCAGAGATAGACAATAGATTCTTCTTTATCCCTGGCACATACAAAGCATCTGAAAGTGTGAAAGCGCTGCCATTTACAGCAGTAAGCATAATTTTACCAATGCCCTTCATCACTGGGTAAGAAGCATTATTGGCACATGTGACAGTATTTCGATTAGGGACAGCCTCAAGAGAAGTGAACATATCACGATACGAGGTAATGTGCTTTGTAGCACCACTGTCAAAATACCAAACATGAGAGTCAACAGAAACTGCCAAACATGCATCATGTACAGATGGGTCATATCGGCAATACACGCTAAACGCCCATTTTGTATCCTGCACAACATTTGCAGAATCTGCATTTGTAGAAGCATTCAAGCATCCGCTATTGTGGCTGCATTTGACTCTTTCTTCTTTGCCTCTTTAGCCTTTAGCTTAGGGCAATTCTTAATGACATGATCATTTGCCTTACAATAGTTGCACCTGGTCTTTTTCTTGCCTTTATCAAGAGCCTTCTCAGACTTATTGTTGCTACCTGTGGGGAAGGAGAAGAAGTTGCAGACCTACTAATAGGAGAAGAAACAGTGGAAGGGGCTGCCTTACCACTTCTTTTCTGCTGTTGGGCACAGCAATAAATGCTTGATCAACTGCACGTTGCCTGGCCCTGTTTTGCCTAGACTGCGCTTCTTGCAAGAGCTTGTTGACTAAAGTATCATACTTGACAGCATCAGGTCTGTCCTCCATTAAGAAGTCTCCACGTGGAAGCAAAAGTCTGATATGTCTCAGGTAAAGCATCAAGAACAGTCTGCACAAGAGAATGATCAGGAATAATCTCACCTGCAGAAATCAACTGTTCTTTGAGATCTTTAATCTCAGCAAGAAAAACATTCATGTCATCATCTTCTTGCATAATCTTCAATTCTAGCTCTTTACGCAGGTAAGCGATTTTTGCCTCGTTACGACCTGCATACAAACCAGATAGAATATCCCAAGCAATTTTTGCCTCGTTACGACCTGCATACAAACCAGCTAGAATATCCCAAGTGATTTTTGCCTCGTTACGACCAGCTAGAATATCCTAAGCCTGTTTTGCTGTTTTAGCTGAATGAATATGTGGGGTGATGTTACATTTGACAGAAAGTGCAATCAAGGCATGAGCCTGCGCATCTTTACCATCCCAATGAGCTTGTTCAGCAGTGGGTAAAACAGCAGCAACAATAGAGCTGCTAGAACCTGCAACATCCTCAACAGATCCTACATCCACAAAACCTGGACGTACATCCATACCCTGCACAATGTTCCACACTCCTTTTGCAACCAAAACATGCTGCATCATGTATGCCCAAAGTGGGTAGTTGCTGTCTCCATCCAATTTGTCTTTAGCAGACAACATGCGAAATACATCATTGCTGTTATCAGCCATGGCCACTGACTGAAACTGATGCAAAAGCTACCTGTAATGAAGCAAAGACTGAACAGAGAACAACTCGTGCTATGTAGCACGGTCCACAATAGAATACGTATGCCTGTTTTGCAGAAAACTGCACTGTCGAAATTTCTGCAAAAAATGACGAAAACACTCGTGCAGAACTTGAAATGCAAAAACGGAGCCCGAAACGACCTCAAATGCAAATTCTGAGAACGCGAAGCCCTACGGGCAAATTTGCAGAGTATAGGGACCTGCAAGCACTCGTGAAAGCTCACCTCAATCGGAGAATGTGAGTCAGAGGGTGCTGGCGGCGTAGCCCCGGGAGCCGATGCCTGTTCTGATACCAATTGTTGGAATTAGGGTTGCAGGAAAGCACACAAAGCTTGGAGAAGAAGAAGCAAGAATGCACACAACACGAAGTATTAGATTGTGTCAATGTACAAAAGATAAGTTAGCCCTAGAAGGATCAGCGTATATACAAGCCGGGGAAAAAAACCTCCTAAAGAGGGAAAAAGTGCCCCGGCGGTCCTAAGTGTGTTCACACACATCACTGCCTATGTATATGGCAACAGCTGCCAATTTTTGCTAAATCACTAGCGCCTTTTTTCTGAAGAAGATTTGATATCTCTGCTGCTCCAGATCAAATTGCTCTAATTCCTCTTGGCCCTAGGGGTTTTCAAAGGTGCTCTACAAGCTGGTGAAGATAGAATTTGATTTGATCAAGTCTACAGTGAGATCCAAGCTCTTCATCAAATCTATAGGTGACTTTGGTAAAACAGAGATTAAGCATTCAATGTTTGGTCAAATCTTGTGTTTCCGCTTAATCCTCTACTAGACTAATTGCTATTGATGGCCTTGAAAGCATTTGAGCTCATTTGAACTCTAAGGCCTCAGATCTGGACTCCCCACATACTCTGTTTTCTACACACAAAAGAGAGGATTAATTTACTAATCAGTGATTAATCAATACTGATCACTATTTTTTGGTGTAATTGAGGGTTCAAATTAACCATTAGGTATCTGATACAGATCCCTATAACTTCAGATTGCAATTCGGAGATGGTTTGATACTCCAACCATTCCGTACAAATTGGTTACCCTAAATTGGTTACCCTTGATTTCTGGTGATTTTATGCTGATAAATCTGTTGTAATCATCTCCTAAACACTAGATTTTGGAAAAGGGTAGACACTGCCCTTGAATCTTGAAATTGGATTAAGAGGTAAGACCCCCTTCACATTATCATGAGTATGGCACAAGAAATAGCCAAATTTAATGGGGAGCAATTTTACACATGGCAGACAAAAACCATGTATCTGCTCATGAGAAAAAATTTGTGGGGGCTAGTTGAGGGAAGAGATGAATGCCCAGAGGTGAGAGGGAAAAATGAGTGGAAGAGCAGGAATGAAAAAGCATTGGGACTTATCGCACTCAGTTTAAATGATAAAATCATTCATCACATTACAGGGATACAATGGGCAAAAGATGCATGGGATGAACTCAATAAATTATTTGGCACACAAGCTAAAAATTCAAAGATAAATCTGTTAATGCAATTATACAAATTGGATATGAAGGAAAGTGAACCTTTAATCACACACTTGAACAGATATAAAAGCATTAAGTAACAACTGGTAGCTATTGGCAAAAAGGTAGAAGATGATGAGGCACTAGCAGTGCTTCTGAGATGAAGAGTGTGGACAAAGGTGATATGAAAACATTTTAGCAACACTAAAGAATGTACCTGAATTGAAGCTACACGAGATAGAAGGAGCTCTACTAGAGCAAGAGAGCATAGGCAAAGAGAAGAAATGGCTCAACTCAACAGCAGAAGAAGAAAAAGCATTTTTCACTCGAGGAGAATTCTCTCCAAGACGAGGACGAGGAAGAGGCAAAGTAGGAGGAAGGACCTTCACTTGCCACAACTGTGGAAAGCCAGGACACATGGCAAGAGACTGCTACAGCAAACCCAGTGGAGAAGGAACGACATCGGCAAACTTCATGGAGGCTCCTAAGGAAGTGGAGTCGGATCATCTTTTCTGAGAGAGAGAGAGAGAGAGAGAGAGAGAGAGAGAGAGAGAGAGAGAGAGAGAGAGAGAGAGAGAGAGAGAGAGAGAGAGACCCCACAACCCAATGTAACCTGCCCGAACAAAGTAAAACCACCTTTGAGCCACTGATGATGTAGGCCATGTGGTAGATGTATGTGTGAGCACTTTAGTCAAGGTCATGGGCACTTATAGTAGCCTTGGGCACATAGAGAGAGAGAGAGTGTCAAGGACTATGAGTTTAGGGACTTGAGGCACTGGTCGCAGACTATCAAGTAAGAAGGAAACTTGGTATAGGGTCCAGGTGTGGTAGGATTATTCACTTGAGGGGAGGTGTTGAAATATACAAGTGAATAGGGTGTGTGCAGGAACAAGTCCTTAGCAAGAGGCTGTAAAAGAGAATCTGTAAATGTGAGAGAACCTGGAAAAAGGTGAGAAGTATCTACTGGGAGAGAATAAAGGGTAGCATGAGGAGATTTAGGAGGTGTGGAGATATTCTAGGAGAGGTGGAGAGAATCAAGCAAAAGAGGTGGAGTGAATCAAGGAGAAATCAATGGGATTAGATGCTTGGATGTAAACCCTATAAATTGAGGCATTGGCCTAATGAGAATTTGCTGGTTTTTGATTATCCAGGCCTACATTAAGCTATTAGTTAATTGATTATCCATGCCTACATTAAGCTATCAGTTAATTACATCTTAATTATCATCTAATCTCTTTGTTAATGATGTTGATTCTAGCATTTGATCCACCATAGCTCATCACATTGCTGTAATTTTAACATGAGGTGCATATTGCGCTATGTGAAGTCTACAGTAGACTATGGTCTCTTTTATGAGGATGGTGTACAGAGTTGCAGGTGTTTGGATACATTGATGCAGATTGGGTTGGTAGTATCGCAGATAGGAGATCTACTAGTGGATTTATGTTCTCTTTTGAGAGTGGTCCTGTGACATGGAGCAGCAAGAAGCAGCCAATAGTTCCCTTATTAAGTATAGAGGCAGAGTATAGAGGTGCTACAATGGCAACATGTGAGGTAGCTTGGTTATGCAAGCTACTTGGTGATTTGGGGCTATAGGTTGATAGACAGGTTGTCATCTATTGTGATAACCTTAGCAGTATATACAGTTGGTAAGGAACCCAATTTTTCATGCAAGGACCAAACACATAGATGTCCACTATCACTTCATCAGAGAGAGGGCCAGAGCAGGAGACATTGATCTCATGTATGTTAGCACAAAGGAGCAGGTAGCTGACATTTTCACAAAGGAGCAGGGAGCTGACATTTTCACAAAAGCCTTGGGAGTAGAGAAGCTTTGTAGATTTCGGACTATGCTTGGAGTCCTAGAGATGGAGTTGAGCTTAAGGGGGGGGAGTGTTGAGATGTCAAGCTCAACACGAGAGCTGACACTTATGATATGCCTGGGTGACCGTTTCTGCCACTTACATCACTGGCGTGTTTGGTAGGATGCTGAACGTGATAGATCTTTGCCAGTGATTCTACAGCTAGACTACACTAGCTACTAGTCCACCACTGAGTTATGGCATACTTATCTTGCCAACTCACTCACTTAGTGTGCTCACATTATGGACCGCATGTACATAGTACTTTAGTACTTATGCTGTATTTACCTTATCTTTTGGTAGAACCCTTTTGTTGAGAAGAAGAAGAAAAATTTTCTGCCTCTCATTTTGTGTGTTCTCTTCTAGGGTTTGTGTGTGTGTGTGTGCTTGCAAGAAGTTAAGCTCTCTCCCTCCTTCTTGCATCTTTTCATACTAGAACTTCAACGGCTTCTACCACTAACTTCCACTTAGCTTATTGCTAATTACGAGGACGAAATCATGGTTAGGGAGGGGGCTATGTTAACCACATTGGATAACATTATTCCAAATACGTGACAACATTTTTTAGCCATGCTTTTTATATCGTGCAATGCGCTTCATGTAAATGATTATGGGAAATCTCTGAGCTTACAACTTGTGTGAGGCTGAAAGATGGTCAAAATCAAGCTTATAACTTGTGTAATGCCGATAGTGTATATGTAGACTAGGAAATTATCTTAGACTCCCTAGACATTACTTGGGCAGTTGGGCATTGTAGATATGAGTCTTGTATATATAAGACATTTGGACATTGGGACTATTGAGAAAAGACATAATCCCCAGACATTACTTGGGTGGTCGGGCATTATAAACATGAGTCTTGTATATATAATACGTTTGGACATTTGGACTATTGAGAAAAGACATAATCCCATTCTTACAATCGAGTTTGAGTTTCTTGCTCTTGTGATTGATGCTTACTTGTATGCTTTCTTTTCTTTGTCGCGTGCTTACTAGGACTGTGTGGGTGAGTGATGGTGTGTTGATGCTAGTTCTCTTCTCTCCCTCTCTTGCTCTCCTTCTCCTCCATGCTCTCACTCACCAAGGCATTGAAGTAGAGGTTGAGCTTTCCATAGCTCTCTCTCTCTCTCTCTCTCTCTCTCTCTCTCTCTCTCTCTCTCTCTCTCTACTCCTCACCCACTTGTAAAGCTTCCTTGTAGTGACAATAAGGAAGTCAAGGTTGATGACCCTAGCTCTCCACACATGAGAGACGTGCAGACCGGTAAAACCCTTGCATCCTTCCTCTTCTTCTCTCTATCTTGCAAGGTTCAAGTGTTCTCAAATTGTTAAAGAGTGCCCAAATCTATTAAGGAAAGAATAGCCTCGTCACCATCTCTGAAGCACACACATGTCTCGAATGGTGTGGCAGAAGTTGAAGAAACAAAAAGCATACCACAAGAACACTCTCCCAAAAAGGGGTAAGCCACAAGAACTTGCTTGCAATCTAAACAACAAGGTTATGCAATAAGTCACCTCATCAAATGTATCAACATCTCCAGAGCTACAAAGAAAAGCTTTGGCATCAACATTTATCACTACCACACAATAGAGTCATCTGAATGCTTTATGACAACGATTGAAACTATTGCCAACTCACTTTGGGAGTCATACCAAAGGTCCTTGAAGTTAATTAGCAGGCAAAAGGAAGATCCCCAACACCCATGAAATGTAAGAATGGAAAAACTAGAGGATGCTCGCATGTGACTTTCCTTAGATAGTCACGTCATGAGTAAAATGTCACAAAAAAAGGATCATAAATCATGCTTAGCACTTCTCAAAAGTCAAGATAAAATAAAGGTCACCCCAAAGCATGATATTCATAAAATCAATTATTGTGTGAAAGACTAGTGTGGTTGTTCATAGTAAAGGAAACCCTTCTAAATCATTACATAGACCTACAGATCACTTGAATGCACTGCAATAAAAAAAAAACAAAGGAAAAAAAAGGAAGAGAAAAGAAAAAAAAGGGAAAAAATTAGAGATTGATCATTACCAGCCATACTTTACTCACCTTTGGGTAACATTGAAGAGAATTGTATAAGTTACATGGCTGCAATGGAATGATGTCTCCTTGATAGATACTTGGATGCAAAAACATAGGTTGTAATCAATAGCTAATCACATCAATGGGGCCAACCTTATTGGCATATCATTCTTCTTTCAATTGGCTAACTATTGAGCAGTAACTTAGTGAGTAAACACAAATACTCACACATTGGTGGAAAAATGCAAGTTTATAGCACCATAGCCTCGTCATGGATATCCTTCTCGAGATATATCTCTGGATGGGGAGGCCATGGTGAGCAAAATCCTAGTCAATGTTATGACCCATTGCTTAGATTTTGTCTTTATTACTAGTGCAAGCACAATAGGTTATCCTCAATGACACCCATTCACACATCACTAACAACCTCACTAACGAACTGATTCAACATTAATCTCTTCACCATAAAATCCCACACTTCTCTCAATAAGGTGAATAACTTTTCTATTATCCTCACAAGTTAAAAGAAGTCTTTCATTATCTCCGATGCTTTTGACTTCAATAGCAGTGACATCAAGAGTCTTCTTGACTCACTTTAATGCACCTCATTATATATTTGCTTAAGAGCACAAAACATATTTATACATAAAAAATAAAAAGCACATGGGATGAAGAATATAGGGACAGGTCCACTTTAAGATCAATTCAAGCTCATTTGACAAAGTTCTATAAATTTGGAAAGTAACAACTAAGAAGCTACATTTGTATCACTTTAATGTAGTATCAAATGAGGAACTGAGATTCACTCTCGTTTTGATGTGATTATGTTAGCATTCCTCTAAACCCCACATCCCTTCTCTTCCATTGTTAACAAGCCTTTGAATCACCACCAACTTGAAATAAATAATGTAAATTCGCTTGGGAATGCCAAATAAAAAATTAATCACTCAAAGAAATCTCCACCCCATTTACTAATTTCATCATTTACTAACTAATCTTCATCATTCCATGTGAATACAAGGATGTTAAGGGTGGATCATTTCATCATTTTCTTCATCATTCCATGTGAATACAAGGATGTTGAGGGTGGATCATTTATATCCAACACACCAATCATCATGTTTATTAATTTTTCTTCTAACTTTTCATTAAATGAGGGGATTAAAATTATAGGGAATTGATGTGACGCCCAAAGGTAAAAGTCTTGAAGTAATCATGAAAACTCTATGGCAAGGGGTGAGTCATGTAGAAGCACATGGGTAGCCCAATTTTGATGATAAGGATGGATAAGGTTTGGAGTAAATAAAGGTCAAGGGGCCTATTTATATGCTTTATACTTGGAATCTCATATGCAATGGATTTAGTAGTCTTATTTATGTTACCATTGGTTCTACTTAATCACAATTAGTTTTTTGATTGATCATTTGATCATGAGTCTAATACTTTGATATATGCCTCCTTAGTTCTAAGATTTTTACCCTCTCTCTTCTCATTTTCCCCCTACCCACTCTTAGACTTATTTCATGAGTTTAATACTTTGATATAAGCCTCCTTAGTTCCAAGATTATCTCTCTCTCTCTCTCTCTCTCTCTCTCTCTCTCTCCTCATTTTTTCCCTACCCACTCTTGCAAGGCATCAATGGAGTGATGCCATTCTTAGAGGTTAGAGGTAAGTTCTTCCTTCACTGACCCTTGCAATTTCCTTTCCTCCCATCATGAAGGGCAATTAGAGTGTTACTTAGTGAGCAATGCTCTTTTTTATTAAGCTGCAAAAAAGGAGGAGGACCCTCAGGGTGCTGATCTATAGTTGAGTAGATTGGTTGAATTTAGTCTTTGGTGGTACTATTGTTTAGGATGAAAGATAATTAGAGTGTTACTTAGTGAGTCATGCTCTTTTTTATTAAGTTGCAAAAGAAGAAGGACCCTTAGGATATTGATCTACAGTTGAATAGACTAGTTCCAAAAGTGTTGCATTTAGTCTTTGGTGGTAATATTGTTTAGGATAATCATTCTCATCTTAAAAAAATCCTTATCTAAGCTAGGTTGGACATGGACCAAATATTAACTACAAATAAAACGTTTAATTATTTTATGTATCTCAAGAAATCCTATAACTTTAGGCTCAAGAAAATGGATGCACATTAATTAGTCACAAATGGTGATACTAATTAATGATATTATGATAGTATGAGGGTATGTGCACATAGTTTTAAAAGGTTGCATATTACAAGAAGGAGCATGGGAGGAGTTGCACATAAAAAAACCATCTTTGCTTAACTAGAGATGTCATTTCATTAAAGATAGCTAGTAAGGGTATAGAGTGCATGTGGACTTGTGCACCATAAACTTTGTTGCCAACTTTACAATATGGTCGAGGGTCATGACCAACACATTAAACTAGAATCTTGCATTGTTTTACATGGGTCTTGGAACAAACCGCTTATACCTTAGAGAATGAAGTAGGTGACACTGACAATTCTCTTAAGGTGATGGACAATATTAAGTTTTTAATTGAAATTATGATAGATTAAACTAAATCATCGACTAAGGAGCATACTACCTTTAATGTGTTTCAAAATGGTGGGGCTATTCAAAGTTCTTAGGTGTACAATCAAAATCTTATCTCCCTTGGGTACTTTTTAAAAGTGCATTCATATTTGTGACTTGTGAATTCTAGAATTTGCTTCTCTTATGCTCATTTAGAAAATGTGTATCTTTGCATATGGGAGCCAAATCGCCTATTTTTGTTCTTGCCTAAGAGTCTTTTTTATAAGAAATATGAGCATTATTGTGTAGTTACTTCCTCTTTTTATCTATACACATCTTCTTCTTTTTATTGAGATTACAATATTAAACACATTGGGGCCTTTCCCCCAATCTTCTACAAAAAGAAATAGTTTTTCAGTTTAGGAACCCCTTTTCAACTTTTTGTGTGCCTAAAAGTAACAATAACCTTTTTTTAAAAACATTTGAATAAAGTTATTATCTCAACATGATGTTGTTACAGCATTAATAACGCAGTGGAGTTACCCGTCTTCAAATGATGCCCTTAGCTTTTTAGAATAAAAAACGAGGCATCATTTAGAAATTCTTTATAGCATGTTTTTCAATGAAGTCTTATGATTTTGGTGAGCATTTCACAAGAAATCATGACTTTTTTCACACCTTCTATACTAAAAATATAACTTTGAAGATGCAATATTAAATGATTTTAAGCTCCCTTATTTGCAAATTTAAGTTTCTGGATTTAAACATGTATGAGACTAGCCACTTTCAATTCATGTCCATAATTACCCCTAAAATTGTAATTAGACTTCCTTATGAAAAAAAGAGAGAAGGTAACAAAAAATTATCAAAATCTTTTTGATATAAGCATATAGGTGTTGACATTATCTTCTTCGTACAAGCATATAGGTATCCTAGTTTATCAAAATGTGGTTTATAAACAAATTACTAAAACACTTAGGAATCTGATAAAAAATCCCTTGAAACATCTAAGATTCCTCTCAGCTCCCAACATTAATTGATATGCAATGATTAACCAATGACTTACATGCAATTATCACCTATTAAGATACTCTCTTTGAGACATCTCAATACTAATATCACCATTACTGGATATGCAATGATCGGCTAATGACTTGCATGCAGTTATATCATTACCACACTAGCCAAATTAATTTATGATATTTTCATAAGAAGATCATGATAGCAAGTAGCTTACTATTAATTACTCCTTTCTTGCAATGACAATGTAGTGTGTGAGGAGTAGAGCTTGCCTCTCGTTATAGTTTCCTTTAATGATTGTAAGGTTAGAATTGTGTTGTGACCAATAGTCTGACTATCAATTGGGTTCACAATTTGAAGTGAATTTGCCTTTGGACTTTTTATCTATATGCAATGCTATGTTTTAACATGGTTATGACCAATGTGGTGTGATGAGGATAATCAATGTAGTGATGAGGATGTCCATTTGTAAGATCTTCTTGGGCATCCATAGGGCACTAAAAATCACATGATCATGGTGGGAAAGTTATGAAGTAAGGAAGGAATGTGCAAAATTGAATAATTCTTTTAATAGAGCCTCGCACCCATAAATGTTGTAGGATAATAAGTCCTCCCTATACCCCCTTCTTTGATAATCATGATGGCGTTGACTTTCACCATGGTGAGTCTCCTTGTACATAGGGGCTTGTACACAGGGGGTTCTATTCAAGTTCAACAATCCAATCCCCTTCTCCCCTTTTCCACCCTCATTAATGTCCTATCCTACCATCACCAGCATTCACTCATCAACTTATCATACCCGATAGATCTATTAAATTATGTGCTTTAGGTGTGGGGAGAGTATGCCCACTATAAGGTTCAAAACCTATCCCATCATGAGTGTTCTCTCACCTTTAAAAAACTCCATGTATACAACACATAAAAAAAGGGGATTTTCTCTTGAAATATAGCAAGAAATAATAGCATATGCTCTTTTAAACACACAAATAAACCTTTATGCCCCTCTCCCCCCCCCCTAAGTAGCCAAAATAAGTTGAAACTTGGGTTTGCCAAAGAAAGCTCTACCTTGTAAAAATTTCCCAACCTCCAATGGCCATTACATTAGGGAAAAATGATAACAAATAGCATCATTTTATTATAATGACATCACTTATTATTGAGAAAGATCCCAAGAGGAAGAAACCTTCCAAGAATCGATTAAAGATGGAGTAATATGATTCTAGGAAAAATAAGTGATATTATTACTTAACGCAAGTGAATTAAGAACGTTCATAAAATATTTTTTTAAAATGGAAGTAATAAAGGTCAATTTTAAATGGTATAAGAATAAGCTTACTGTAATAAAGGTCAATTTTAAAGGGTATAAGAACAAGCTTAATGTAAAAAAACATTTTCAAAGCAAAAGATGAAAAGATCTTAGCTGGAAATTGAGTTTTCTAGTACGGATTAAGAAATTCGTTTTGTAATCTCAATCGATCAAATATTCAAGGGTGGATTGCCTTTTTACAATCATCCATTTCTTTCATGATAACATAATCTTTGGTGGATTTTTATTTAAATTTGTTTCCACATTAAGATGTTAAGATAACGATTTTTGGTGGATGGTGTGTTATGATTCAAAAGGCAAGATGGAGCATTTTCATCTCTTATTATTGATTGAAGGGTCACATTCATGGTATAAGGTGTAGAGAGCTTTCCTAAACCATCTACATGAACAATATACTAGCACGTATGTATGTTATTTGATTTTTGGAATATACTTGAGGTCATTAGGTTAAAGTTTTTAATCACCATATCTTAATATAAAGTGTGTTGATGGGGCTAGGTTGTATCGTAAGTGTTGTGATTGGTCTATAATCACTCTATGTGAGCCATGAGAAAATAGCAATGTTGTGTATTACATCTTTAAACCTATGCTATGACTATTTTAAAAATAAACAAATAGTTTGCTCAACAGTTTGTGTTTAATTCAAAATAATGAGAATAATAGACATGTAGACAATATTCATTGTTTTGATTAATTGATCATTTACAAAAAGGTAAGTTATAAAAATCCAACCTTTCACCACGTCTTTTTGAAAGGACGTCATGTGATTACTGGAAACATTGTACATAGTTTGAGGCCTAGTTTGGGACCTATAAAGAAATATGCATGACAAGGAAAGGATGCTTTGTGTAACTTTCCCTTTTACTAAGAGGTTTAGATTCTAAAACATGGGCTCTTAGACTTTTGTACTACTATCCTCACAGTAGTCATGATAAATGACATTAATGAATAAAATATAGAAAAAGAGAATGATTATTATCACTTCTCCAAATGAAAAAAATCATATAAGGAAATAAAAGTTTTTAACAATAATAAGGAATAGATTTTACAACCACCTTTGGATAAAATTAAGTGTGAAAGTTAATGGTTAGAGGGAGAACCAAAAGCATGCATCAAGAAAATCAAGCACATTTCATGTGAGAAAATCAAGAGTATTGCATTCACGTAATGTTTGAAAGGCCAAAAATGACTTATATTAAGGGGGAATTAGTCATATTTGCAGCTCTCAAAATTAAACACTCAAATGGGTGGATTTAGGTCAATGAGATTTAGTTAGGTCAAATCGTGAGATTTTGAGGTGACAAGTGAAAGTAATAAAGACACATGACTTTGCTACATAACAGGGATGAGTCTATAAAGTAAGGATTTCTTACATAAAAGTTTAGGGACCAATAGTAAAGATGATTTGCTTTTTTTAAGAATTCAGGTATTAAAATCACAACATACTTGATGAGACAAACTAAACAAAAAGTCACCCTAGGGGCTCTAAGAGGATTTTACTAGAGCCTATCATCCCATAAAACTAGAGAATGAGAGGATGTTCACACCTCATTTCACATTGGTGAACTCAATAGGATTCTCACATAACAAGAATTCTTTCTTGGCATGTAGTAATACTTGTGATAGAGAATTCCAAAACCATAACAACTTTGTTCTCAAATGACTCCTTACTCCTTACGACTCATTATAATTGAAGAATAGTTGATGGTGGAAGGTTGAAAAATAAAATTGATAATAAATGTTTGATTTGTAGTTAGGCTTTTTTAATGTCTTGCTAATGTAAGAAGGCATCTTCTTAATGATTTTGTTGTGAGTAAGGATACTAAATCATTCAAATGTCCCCATTACTAGGTATTTCACATTTGGGGGTTGATGAGGAGAAACCGGAATGAGGGACATAGTGTGTTGGCTATGGACATGACATAGGTGTAGATACAATGGTGGATGGAGAAGATGGAAAGGGGGGCAAGAGAGGTGGAAGTTAGAGGAAGTTGGAGACCATCGATGCCAAGGTAGGTGGCAATGATGGAAGCAAAAGGTAGGGGAGACCATAGAGGCAAGAGACATTACATGCAAACCTCAAAGGTGTCTAAGAAGGGAGGTAGGGCTTTTGGGCATTGCATGTAGAGTGGTGAAGGGGAGATGGTATTAATGGAGGGGCTTTAGGTATTGTAGCACACTGTATTCCTTAACAAGGTTTCCATATCCTCTTTACGTATTGATCTAGAATGTTTTTTAGCATTTGAATAACCAAATCTCTCCATATAATTGTGATTGTCATTTGTATCAAAATCTGAGGTTGTTCAAAGGTTATTCATAGTAAGGTCATCCATTTTCAAGAAAATGTTTTAGATACACATTCATGTTCTAAATACAAAAAATGATGGGAGGACATTGCTCCCATTGATAAATTTATAGCTTTCAACTCAAGAGATAATAATTGAAATTGCACCACAAGTGCACCGCCCTTATCCCATGGCAATTTCACCTTCTTCGCCAATTCATGTCCCTTTGTTAGCTTCACCTTTGCCCAACCCCTTCCCCGTGTGCTCTGCATAGAACCCACCCCTTGTGTCGACTTCAGCTTTGGCCAACCCCTTGCCCTTATGCTAGCTTCACCTCTTCATAGAGTCCACCCAACTTGTTGAATGAGATTTCTTCCTAATACACATGCACAACAATACATCACAAGTTTGAGCAAAGCACCCAGATCTTTTGTTCTACTAGTGTATTATCTTCACATAGGCATTCACCTAATATGGTTTGCCACATGCCAAATTTACCTTCACACTCTCCTTTTTCCTTTTTTGGAAACTCACATTTATATCATACTACAAAGATCGAACTAGGCAAATCAGGTAAATGCATGAATGAAACCTGAAGTTTGTATTTCGTGAAGGGACTCTCTCTCTCTCTCTCTCTCTCTCTCTCTCTCTCTCGTGTGTGGTTTGAATAATTTGATGACCTCCCAAGCTTGGTAAGCCTTAAGTTGAAACGCCATCATCCTTACTGGTTAAGTTGTTATGCTCCATTGGTGTGTAAGCTATAAAAAGGAATTATGACTAGCATGACTCTTTAGACACTCTCGCTCCACACACAATCTTTGCATGATGCATGGAACACGTGTCCATATGCATTTTGCATAGCCTTAAAAAGGGAGATCTTATTCAATAGAGACTAGAACTTATCTTTTGTTATTGTTTAATATATTTATAATATATGTCACGTTGCTGGAGGCATATTCGCACTTACTTTTTAATTACTGGAAGGTCACCACTCAGCTATAGTTAGTCGGTTGATAACGTATTGGGTTAACGTGTAGATTCGAGAGGCTAAAAATAAAAACAAAAAGGTCTGGCTAAGCGACAACCCGCCACGTTGGACTGGAGTACGACTGTGACACAAACAGCTCTGTTCGTAATGGCCATGACGACGTTGAAGCTGCAGCGCTGGCAGAGCAGAGCAGGGCAGGGGAGGGTAGAGCGGGGCAGGTGCCGGCAGGGCATGGGTGGCTGGCTCCCAATAAAACAATAGGGAGTGGGTGGGTGCTTGCTGCCTCACCTCCCACATGAGTCTTCTTTTAGTACAGAAAGTGTGGTAGCCGTTTACTCTAGTCTTTAAATAAACACAATAGGAGTCGAATCGGTCCGTCCGGTCAGCACAGTATTGATGCTCTCTAGCTGTGGAAGCATACAGTGTATGCGTGCCTTTTGTCGACGCGTACTTGGCCCCCTGCCGATGTGGCGAACGGCGTTTCCGAGAGTGGGTTTGGACGCTTGGGAAAAAGCAGAGACGACATGTGCAGCCTTGCGTAATCCGGGCTGCGCTGCACTGCACGCCAGGCGAGGTGCCGTTTTTTTGCCAGCAGGCAGGCAGACAAGGGAGGGGATGGGCAGAGAGGAGAACAAACGCCAGCCCAGCCTGCTGGATCTTAGCTATATAGATTGTAGCGTAATCTGGGATGAAATTTAGATAGATTATTAGTAATACTTAATCATAGCAAATGTACATGGGCAATTTGGGATGAAATTTAGAGAGATTAGTGCTTGATTATGATGACTCGAAAATGGAGTAGAGCCTTTTCTCTCGTGGTTTGTGTGGCTGAGCAGCTCTGCACTTGGGCTTAGTTTTATCGCTTGTTATGCTCTGTAACCAGTTCTTCCACACCAGGGAAGCAGAGTTTATAGCGGGAGAGTGAGCGGGTTCAAGGGAGGCTTTCCTACATACAGCGAATCGGAGAGAGCATGAGTGTAGTAGGGACAAGCTTTGTATTATTTGAGAAAAGAGCATCTGTGCTTTTAGAAAAAAAGCGATTTGAGTACGACTTGATTGAAGGGCACACTAGCTCTAGAGCGCCTAGCAAGGCTTGTGGAGAAGGGGAGGGCATCTAGAGAAAGAATTGCCTGTGCAGCTCTTGGACAATATGGTGGTGGCAGCTGGCTCGCATTGCTCTTTGCTTGTCTAATTCTTTGTAACACAGTCTAATTCTTTGCAGCAGAATTGGGGCAGCGTTTGTGCCTGTGACACACACGTCCGCTGATGAGCAGAAGCTGCGCTTGCAGGAGGTGACAAGAAGATTGGGAGGTATTGTTTCCCATGGAAGTCGAGGAGGGGCTCCCCAGCTTCTCCACAGAGAGGTTGCGTGCTAAACTGCGCGTGCGAGCGGCGCCGCAGCGGCGGCTGGACTATAATGCGCCACTGCTGTCGGTGCGCCGGCTGGCGGAGGCGGGCGGCGAAGTGGGCAGCAAGGTGTGGAAGCTGAGCGCAGAGCTGAGCAAGGAGCCGCTACGCGTGCCGGGCACCGTGCCTTTTCACTGGGAGCATAGCCCCGGGCGGCCAAAGCAGCGCGCATCGCCGCCTGCGCCCGCCTCCCCGTCGCCGCCCTCCACCCCTTCCCCCCCTATTATTCGACGCGCCTCCCCTGCCTCACCTCCCCCTGCCCCTCCGCCGCCCCCACCTCCCCCTTTGCCACCCCTAATTAGCCGTCCGTCTGCTGCTTTTCTTCCACCTCCACCTCCAATCCCGCCCCCGCCCCCGCCCCCGCCCCCGCCACCGCCTCCCCCTCCTGTGATTCGCAACCGCCCCCCGCCCCCACCCCTTCCACGACGATCTGCCCTCCCTCCTACTCCCCCTCCCCTCCCACCTCTAACTCACTTGCTTTCCTTGCCTGCTCGCCCCTCTGGCCCACCTTTCGTCTCGACCACCTCTTTGAACCCTTCCCTCCGCCAGAATGGTGCAATCTCAGCCAAAGACCAACTCCCTGACCATGAAAGAATGAAAGGTTTCCGCCTCGTTGATCCAACAGAGGGCTTCTTACGTGTGCTCCGTGCTCGGCGGCAGAAGGCGGAACCACAGGAATGCATGGGGGAGACTGACGGCGGAGATGCGATGAAGGAGGCAAGCGGCGGCGCAGTAGTGGCGAAGGAAACGGTGGTGGACACGGCCACGATCACCGAAGTTTGCACGAATCATGAATCACAATGCAATGGACCCAAACCGAGTTTGAAAGATAGGAATTGCGTGGTCGATGCCATGGTTCAAAGGTTCCTGGACGATCATCCAGATCCGGCAGATGCCAGTCGAGAAAGGCAGCTATCGTCGTCTCCAGAAGTAAGCTCAGATGCTGTTAATGTTCTCCCTTCTGTAGATAGCAATGGCGATACCGAGCTGCAAGGCAAAGACAACGGCCATGGAAACTCACACAGCATTATCAGCTCCTTGCAAGGCTACTCGCCAAAAATCGTCAGCTCCTCCAACTCTACGACGGAAGCGCAACCTCAGATCGTCTCCTCGAACTCTACAAACGAAGCGCAATCTGCAGTAGTTTGTTCTACCGCCCCATTGGATCAAGGTAACACGCAGCAGAGCCGCAAAGGCAATAAGCACTTGAACAGGCGTAGCAGCGTGGCAATCCTGGATTCCTGCAGGGTGGAGACTATACGGATGATCAAGAATGCTGTGGCGCAGCTCTGCCGGAAAGCAGCAGCAGCATCTCTGCGCACTTTGGCGAAGGCCAAGAGAAAGGTCACACCATCACGCTGTCTTGAGGTGGTTGTTCATCGCGAAAGCCAAAAACTACCTGAAGGTGTCTCCGACGAAGAGGTAACCTTCTTTTGTTTCAGCTGTGTGTGTGTGTGTGTGTGTGTGGGGACCCTGCTTAGTGTGTGTACTCTATGGTGGGGTGCTTTCCATAGGAGGCTGTGGTGCGAGAGGTGAAGGCAATCCTGCAAGAGAGACTCTCTCGAAAGACGGAACAATCATCTGTCGCCATACCTCAGTCAGGCTCCCCTCCTGAAGCCGGTCTTCAAAGTACAAGCTCTCCTTGTTGCGCTACGATCACAGTAAGCGCCAGCTCTCCAGCCCATTGTTCAAGTTGGCAAGGCAGCCCCAATTCGAGTGTCGAGCAGGCCGTCGTTGCAAGGGCTAAGTCAATGGGAGGTGATGAGTTCTACGACGCGTCCAGCAGGTTCGGGTCTCAGAGTTCCACACCTGGCCGCACCACTCCATCTCACGAAGGCCGGACAAGATTGATGTTTTCCAAGGATTGGGGCAGTGAAGACTTCTTGGATGCAACCTCGACCCCATTCGAAACCCCCCGTGCCTCTGTGAGTGACAACAAGTCTGTTGCCTCAGAGTCCGGTTGCCCATCTCCTGCATCAAAGGGGGGCTCAAGCTCTAAGCCATCAAAACTTAGCAAGAGGGTAGGCAAGACTTTGTGGGTGGACACAAGAGAGGTTAATGCAGGGAGGCCAGAGGCTAGCACTAATGGTTTCAGAGGCTTCTTGTCTGGAGAGCTTAATGTAGGCAACCTTGGGGGACACAAGAAGGAGAATTGTTCAAGAAAATTTCTATCTGGAGAGCAAGGTATAACTCCAAAATCTTCTACTACATTAGAATCAATAAGGCAACAACACAAGGCAGAGTATAGAAATGGGAGCCTTTCTAGACACGTGAAGCAAATGTCCCTTGACGCCATGAACTGCAAGAGTTCTGTGGTCTCAGGGCCTCCGGTCTTCCCTGCCAAATGCCAAAAGAACAGATTAATGGTAAGTGGGGGGCTTCTCAACCACGAGACAGGGAGTTCTGCAGATGTGGGTTGGCCCCTTGGTATATCAGGTTATCCTTTGTTGAATTCTTCTAGAGTGCAAGAACAAAGCTATGCCGCGAAATGTATGATAGGGGTTGATGTGCCATCGCCTCCACTCCCACCCACTCCGGCTGGTGGTTCATGGCTCAGAAAGGCCCTATCGTCCAATACACTCAATAGTAATCCTTCAAGATTAGCAAGCTTGCATATCAATATGACAAACCCAGCAAAGAAGCTGGATTTCTCCCCAACGTCAGAGGCGCCAGCCAAAAGGTGGGAGGACATGGTGAAGGGCAGCCACATGCACCCAGGGCACTTGAGGTTTTCAGAGGTAAGCAATCCTAGAGCTATGCTTTTACAACCCCCTCCCCTCCCCTCGCCCCCCCTCCCCGGGCCAAAAAAGAAAAAAAGAAAAAAGAAAAAAAAAAGAGAGGTGTGCCCCATCCTTTATGCCCCCACCCATACTACCCCACCCATACTATGGGGTGTGGGGTGTGCCCCATCGAGTTTCGAACTCGCCTTGCGCGCTGTCGGAGTCCGTGTTTTACCCCTCGGATATCTTTCCCACCTCTGCCTTTTCCTTTAAAGAACATGGAAATAGATATTATTTATCTATTTCCATGTTCTTTTTTTTACCTCGCTTCTCTCTTTGACCTCTAAAGTTTATGATTTTTAAAAAACTCCCTTGGTTCTTAAGTTTCATATTAATCATTCATTAATGACCAGTGTATAATAATCCAATGTTCTTTCTTGTAGGAGCTTTACAACCACCCTCCCCCCGATTCGAACTCCAACAAGCATTTCTTATCGTGAGGGATACCAAGGCTACAACCATGCACACCATGCCTTTTTGTTTCCATTCTAGAATAAAATGGCACATTGACAAAGGTTGGCTTCGAAAAAACTGTTGGTTGTCACCTTTACCTCACTCCAACACATATACAGGAGGTCGTAGAAGAGTGTTACTCTTCTATAATTATCTTAAAGGTCTTGAGAAACATATTATAATTTAGTATCTATAGCAAATGCATTAGCATTGCTTATGTATATTTTATGTCGTATGGATTTGCCTCAATTCTTGTTTGGTCACACATTAAGGTTAGTAATTATCAAGATCAAATGAGAAATAAAGTTACCAATATGGGTGTGTTTGTTAAAATGTTTAAGCTTGCAAAACCCATGGCTTTAACCATTTATGGCTTTGATCCATAATATCTAAATCAGGGCATGGTATGGATGCCCATTGCCCACACAAATGGTGAGTGGACATTTATTTTCTTTCAAAATTCATTGCTTAAATCTCATCACATGTACTTAATCAATTTACCTATCTCATCTTGATTCATTATATGGCTATGTCATCCCACTTAAGCTTATGCGTGCAATGTTCAAATGGCATCTTCACCCTTCATCCCCCTTTTTGAAAATCCGAGTTTTGAAGAAAGGCATGTGTGTGTGTCTGAGAGAGAGAGAGAGAGAGAAAGAGAGAGAGAGAGAGAGAGAGAGAGAGAGAGAGAGGTTAATGCTTATAGAGGCCAAGAATGACCTATGGGACTAACACAAAGTAGTGAACATGAAAGATCTTAGTTTGAGCATGAATAAGGTGAAATTAAGAATCTAATCATGAGACAAATACATAGATAATCTATTGACTCTATAAAGCCTAGTGAAGATACATTAGATGGAGGCTAAGGACCTTTTTTATTTAGTTTTCTAAATTCTTGATTAATTGCTCATCACTAGGAGCATTGCTTGTTTTAGTCCTTAAAGGTTTCTTTGAGCTTAGGGTGTCTTCAAAAATTGTCTACGAATGATGGTGAAGCTCCAAAAAAAAACCTTATTTGGCCCATCTCCAAGCATTCGCACTTGCTTGTACATTCTTGTCTTCAGAAATCATAGACAGACATATTTATTTATTTTATCTTATCAATGTTTTAGGCACACTTGTCGGGTGACATAACCACACACTTCTCATGTCTCGCCCTGACTATCTAGCCTTGTTGACCCATCAATCAAGATGGCTCACCATCACATTGCCGCTCCACCATTTCTACCATTCCATGTTTTTTGGTCCTGTTTCTATTTCGGCATGTCATTGAAAAGGTGGTGTGGGCACACCTCATTGGTACATGGCACCCAGAACCACCTTTCTCACCCAGGAGGCCTATTGTGACTCTTCTCATGAGTGAGTGCATTTCCTAGTGAGCCTAGTTATGGGTCTGTGCTGTGCCTCACACTCGAATATCCTCCCCATATAGAAGAAAAACCTTTGGTGTGGGGAAATGTACCCCCAAAGCCCCATGGGGTCCTTCGATGAGAGAAATCCCATTGTACATCCTTGCTTCAAAAATCAATGTACTCATGGATTGATTTAATTATCCATACAAGGGTGTGTGTAAGTGCCTCTGTGGAGCTACATAAATGAAAATCGTGAGATCTTAACCTTGATTTATAGCCATGAGCAAAGTTAATGTATATTCCGATATAGTGGTGCACATATTTTTACATTTTTACATATCTTTTGGTTTAGACTACAAGCCCCTTGCTTGAGACTCCCTCGAATCTCAATGTTTGCAAGGAACTAGACTGCTATGTTGGCCCTCACAAGCTCCTACCACTTGATCTTAATGTGTAGATATGCTCTAGATAGTGCATCTATGTAAGTTGTGAAGTGCCACACTGCTACATAAGTCTTCGTGTATGCCACCCTTCAAAGGCTAGTTGATGTAGTTCAACGAAAACAATGTATTATTTCTCATGACTCCTATATTATTTTGGCTTTTTGATGCTCTCATAATCATCAAGGGTTCCCAACTATTCTTTAGTCTCTCGTGGGAGATCGGCTCCATTGAACTTCATGTTCTTTATCCTCCGGCTTGGGAGTACCAAATCCCTAAATATATGCCATTTGAATCTTTGATTTTGATATTGTGGACAATATTTTCCTAGTTCAAGCCAAAGCCCTAGCCACCTTGATGCTAAGATAAACTTTGCATGTTCTTTTCACCATTGGTCCTGTGAATTCTTAGGTTCTTCATGAACATGTTTCCCTACTTCGACCGGTATACACATTGGTGCAAAATACTTCGTGAACATGAGTTGCCCAATCTTATTGACACTAGCTTGGCCTACAATGGATCTTATCCTACCTATCACTTGCAACCTAGTTTAGGCTAAAGCCCTAGCCACCTTGATGCCAAGATAAGCTTTACATGCTCTTTTCACCATTGATCTCCCGTGAATCCTTAGGTTCTTCATGAACATGTTTCCCTACTTTGACCTTTATACACATTGGTGCAAAATCCTTCGTGAACATGAGTTGCCCAATCTTATTGACACTGGCTGCCTACAATGGAACTTATCCTACCTATCTCTTGCAACCTAGTTCAGGCTAGTTTGGCGTTCTTGTCTTGATGCAACTTCTTGTGCTCGTGGGCACAAAGTCATCTTGCTTAAGCCTACCTCGGCCTTCATGACGCCATGCTAGCTTTACATAGTCTCTTACCTCCATAATCTCTTGACCATATGTATACATTGAGCCTTGATGCTCAAATGTATAATATGAAAGACCACAGCCCTGGACACATTCCAACTAGCTCTCCTTGGTAGGCTAGTCCCAAGTTTCCATGTTTGTAGTTGCCTTTAGCATGCACCCTTTTGCCTACACTTTGCTAGCCACTTATTATAGTACCCAAGTTCTGCCTTTGACTTTATTAGAGTACATGTGCATCTTCCCACAACCAAGTAGAGTATGTGTGCACCTTCCTAACCATGGTGCATTGTAACATGTACTTCAAGTTGTTTGTATATGCTATCTTACTTGGAGGAGTTTCAATGTGTAAATGAGACTTCAAAAACTTCACTCCAAGCAAGAACAAGATATAACTTTATTTTTCACCCGAACACTCGACCCAAAAATCAACATTAAAAAATTGCTTCCTTGAGATCTTTTGATTTGCCTTCAAAACTCCCCCGACTAATGATGCTCCACAATTTGTTGAGAGGTTGAGGGCATCTCGAATTATAGTACAAATGCTTCAAGGATGAGATTTGAGCTAGATTTGAAGGTGGGTAGGGAATGTTGAAAAATAGATTAGTATAGTTATTAGGACTTAATTGTAAATAAAAATAGAGATGATTAGATGCTTTATATTGATGATGAGGAAATGGTAGAGGCTCTTATACCATGTTAAAATCCATCATGGGAACAAGCTATAGAGTGTAGAAATGGATTAAACTCATGTTTTTAGCATAATAGAGTACTCATAGAAATTAGCATTGGATTAGTAAAATAACAAGGCAATGCTATGAGATGAACACACACAAATTGCATTAGGTGGGTGCCTCTTAAATAGGTTGAGAATAAATTATTAATAATCACTAATTTATATCCATAAGCATGCTTAATCAATCAAGGGCCATCTCCCCCCACTTTTAGGCACATTAACTCATCCACTATTCCACTTGAAGGAGGTGCCTATTTTTGAACTAATTTTGGGTGATTCGTGTTCACATTGCAGACCTTTTTATGCATACAAGATACAAAAAATCTACCTATGTTATATCCTAAGGTTGCATTCCCTCCCTTAGTCCCAAATTATTATCATTTGTATTTCTAACACGATGAACTATCATTATCATGCGCTAAAGTCTACATCCCAAGGTACATGCCATGAATGTCCGGGCCACTCTAGTTGCTGTTATATACAATAGGCACACCATGTTGATATGACTTGGAATTTTCAACAAGGGTAGGGATTAGGGTGGTAATTACAAGGTGAGGGTCATGCCCTTTTACATCTAGAAGAGTTACTCAGGATTGCTTCCTTCATGGGAAGCCTCGTTGCCATTTCCTTCTTTGTTAACCATCATGTTGGCCTCCTCCGCTCGCTTCTTATGTCAACAATCCTTAGCCATGTGTCCTATTTCCCACCTTCCCACATTAGTGGCATGTGACTTTGCTCCTGGCCCTTCCTTTTGTACTTTGGTCCTCCTCTCTTGAGAAGAAGGCGTTATTCAACTTACGGCTATAATAAGCCACCGGCATATCATCTTGCTGTAAAACAGCTCCAATGGCAAGATAAGTTTGGTCCTTCTCTCTTGAGAAGAAGGCTCCATTATTATCGATGTGGCCTTGCTTTTGTGCCTTTGCTCCTCATCCATAAGAGACAATGTTATACCTACAAATGTTGGGTCCGAAAAGTTCTTGAGAGTAGCCACCGATGGCCCATACTCTTCCAATGTCATTCTTTTGGTAAGGAGTGCTATTGTATCCTCCTCTTCCATTGATGCAACTTCCATTGATGCACTAATGCCTGCAAGTTGATTCATTATGCCCTTCATCTTGTTAACATATGCGAGAAATGAATCCTTTTCTTTCATTTTGAGGGCACTTCTCTCTCCCACTTACTATGCCCCCCCATAGGTTCTCCCACATTAGCATACAGTAGCACATACTTGAATTTCACTTGCCAAGTATGAAAGCCATTACCATTGGATTTTTCAATGAGGTAGGATGTTGCCATGGTTCTATGTAATGAATAAGAGAGATCTTAACGATTGGAGTGTCTAATTCCAATGTCTAACCCTTTTACAATGAGAGATTAATGTAATGGCAAGTGTTAATTGGTCCAATTATCCCAAATACTGAAAAAACCCAAGTCTGTAAATTTTTTGAAATGTACCATGGATTGGATAGGGAGTTTGAGCTATCAAATAAGAGGAAAAATATGAAATAAACTGTACATAAAAGGATCTAGAAACACCCCAATTAGAAGTCCCCATCCTCAATTACTTAATAACCCTTTCTAATTAGCACCAAACATATGAAATAACACAAAAAAGGATATAACAACACCCCAATTAAAAGTCCCAATCCTTAATTGCTTAATAATCCTCTCTAATAAACTAAAAAAGATATAGCAACACCCCAATTAGGAGTCCTAACCATTAATTACTTAATAACGCTCTCTAATAAACACATAAAATGATATAGCAACACCCCAATTTAAAGTCTCAATCCTTAATTGCTAAATAAGGCTCTCTAATAAACACGTAAAAGGATACAACAATGCCCCAATTTGGAGTCCCAACCATTAATTTCTTAGTAACCCTCTCTAACAACCATTCATTTCTTAATAACCATCTCTAATTACACTAATGATGATGAGATTAGCAAAAAGTTATAGATTCTACTGACACTTATAACAGAGATTTGAGGGGTATTTGGAGGAGTTTCGGTGTAAATGAGACTTCAAAAACTTTTCTCCAAACAAGAACAAGCCTCGTGTATACCTTCAGTTTGCATCACCCAAATGCTCGATATTTTTAGGCTTGAGCTCTCCAAAAGAAGGCATAAGTTAGCTCTTTTTGTTTTGCGTTGATTTGCCTCTGGAACTTGGTGATGGTGCTCCACAATATGTCAAATCATAGTACAAATGCTTCAATGATGAGATTTTGAGTTGGCTATGGTGGATAGATGATGGTGAAAATGGATTAATAGAGTGACTATGGCTAGATTTGAAGGTGGGTGGAGAATGGTGAAAAATGGATTAGTATATTGATTATGGCTAGATTTGAAGGTGGGTAGAGAATGGTGAAAAATGGATTAGTATAGTGATTAGGACTTAATTGCAAATACCTAATGTGAGCGGAAGGTGAAGGCTTTAATGCCATGTTAAAATCCATCATGGGAGTAAGTTATGGAGTGTCATGGTTTTAGAATAATAGAGTACTAATGAAAATTAGCAATTGGATTAGCAAAATAACAAGGCAATGATATGAGATGGACACACACAAATTGTATTAAATGGGTGCCTCTTAAATAGGTTGAGAACACATCATCATTAGCCCACTAATTAGGCTCCATAATCATGCTTAATCAAGCTCCCATTAATAAGGCCACCTGCCCCCACTTTTAGGTGCATTAAATGTCGATTGTTGACTACAACTCATCCACTAGCCCACTCAAAGGAGGTGCTTAATTTTTACTAGTTTGGGGTTGATTCTTCTTGTTCACATTGCACTCCTTTTTATGCGTACAAGCTACATTAGATCCACCTCCATTATATCCTAAGATTGTATGCCCCCCCTTAGTGTAGCTATTGAACCATTCATCACTTGTATTTCTGACTATCGGTCCATGTTTGATTTTACATGATTTTAAAAGGTTTGCCTCTTGGATCACATCATTCAGCTAGCTCTCATACCATATCACATGCGAAAGGTCTTGAAGCTTTGTAGTCACCTCAGGACACCTTGTTTGATTTTGTTATGACATTGTCTAATGTGCTACCTCAGATTGGGGTGCTAGTGGTCCAATGTTGCCACTTGAATCTTCATTGCCAATCATCTTCGTTTATTTTAATGCATCACCTTCCATGCTAGTTTCTCCACAAGTGGTCACGGGCCCGGCTCCACAAGTGCTATCAGCCCCCCCACAACATGGTTCCTAATCTCTATGATCAAGTTCATGCATATGAAAAGTGGTCCTCCATTGGAAAATGGTACTCACTAATAGATATGTTTGATATGCACCTTGATATCTTTCGTTGTATGCCATCCATCATTCCACATGCTAAATAGCCTTTTGGTCAACTTTGAATTTTCCTAAAACAGAGTGCATAGTTGCATTCTACTCAAAAAATTGATCACTTTTTTATATATAACATGTCCCCAAATTCCATGGTTTTGATCCCTAGCCGAAGTTCTTGTCAAGCTTATGTATTTGCACCCTGTTGAGATATCGAGCTCATCTAGTGAGGCGGTGGACATTGATGACCCGCATGGGGGATAGGCCCCACACTTATACCACTGGCATGGTTGGTGAGATCATGGGTGATATGCGGCCAGTGGGATGACAGACTGTGTGACAGCCATTCTAGAGGCTGGCATAGTTATAGTGCCAGCTCATTTAGTTGGGTTCACACTATAGAGAACCCTAGTATGTATTTGGTTGAGTACCTTTCATATTGTGTGTACTCTTATCTTTGTATATGGTGTGTTGAGTGTTGTGTGAAGAAGAAGAAGATTTTCAGCCTCTCACCTTGTGTGCTCTCTTTTAGGGTTTTGTGAGTGTGTGTGTGGTTGCAAGAGCTCAAGCTCTCTTCTCCCCTACATCTTTTCATGGTATCAGAGCCTGGTTCATGCTAAGGGCTGACCTGCAAGCAAGAGAAGCACAGGAAGCGGTATGAGGGTAAGAGCTTCATCTACTCTTCCCTATTTGTGTCGGTGAGGACTGCACCCTTGTCGGGAGCTCTACGAGAGGCACTGCCAAATGATCTCTGATTGAGGAGCTTTCTTTGGCGGGAGCTCTACGAGAGGCACTGCCAAATGATCTCTCATTGAGGAGCTTTCTTTGCAGGAGTAAAGCTATAAGACAACTATATTGTCCTATTAGACTCTGTTTTTTGGGCCAGAAACACGTTTCGGACGCGTTAGGACCTCTGTTTTTCAGAAAGCAGACGATTTCAAGCACTGCGGGTAAGTCATCGATTCTATGCACAGAACTCTGTTTTAAGAACTGCAGGAAGACAGATTGGCTGTGCAGACATTGTGTGTGTTGCAAGGAGGTCAACAATTGCCATTGGGTGTATGTATGCACATTGAGGTCACTGGTTGTGACCTTTGAGTGTAGTACAATACAGTTGCAGAAAATACAGCAGTTTGTGCAGGACAAACCAGAGTGCTGTTTCTGGTAAATTTGTGAGTCTGGCAAGATGTCAAATGATGGCATAAACCAGATTGTTGCTGAGAAGCTTGTTAAGGGACTGGAATAGTTATAGCGCCAGCTCATTTAGTTGGGTTCACACTATAGAGAACCTTAGTATGTATTTGGTTGAGCACCTTTCATATTGTGTGTACTCTTATCTTTGTATATGGTGTGTTGAGTGTTGTGTGAAGAAGAAGAAGATTTTCAGCCTCTCACCTTGTGTGCTCTCTTTTAGGGTTTTGTGAGTGTGTGTGTGCTTTGCAAGAGCTCAAGCTCTCTTCTCCCCTGCATCTTTTCATGTAGATCAAGCTTCCTACTAGGCGCCTATACATAGTAGGATGCTTGATCTACATGACGATCACCACGCCAGATTTGAGCTATGTCGTTGGGTTGGTGAGCCAGTTTATGCAGGTTCCTCGGAAGCCACATTTGGATGCATTGAGACGCATACTGAGGTATGTGAGGTCTACTTTGCATTGTGGACTATTTTATGAAACTCGGACAGAGTTATGTGTACATGGGTACACAGATGCTGATTGGGGTGGTAGCATCTGTGTACATGGGTACACAGATGCTGATTGGGCTGGTAGTATCTCAGATAGAAGATCTACTAGTGGCTTCATGTTTTCTTTGGGGTGACTTGGAGCAACAAGAAGCAGCCTACGATTGCTCTATCTAGTACAGAGGTCGAGTATAGAGGTGCTGCTATGGCAGCATGTGAGGTAGCTTGGTTGAGAAAGCTACTTGCAGATTTGGGTCTATCAGTGAATAGACAAGTTGTCATTTTCTATGACAACATTAGCAGTATACAGTTGGCCAGGAACCTAGTTTTTCATGCTCGCACGAAGCATATAGAGGTCCACTACCATTTTGTCAGAGAGAAGTTTTTTCAGGCGACATTGACCTTGTTTATGTCAGCACATAGGATCAGGTCGCTGACATCTTCACCAAAGCATTGGGTGTACAGAGAAGCTCCGCAGATTCAGGGCTTCGCTTGGTGTACATGAGATGGAGTTGAGCTCGAGGGGGAGTGTTGAGATATCGAGCTCATCTAGTGAGGCGATGGACACTGATGACCCACCTGGGGGATAGGCCCCACACTTACACCACTGGCATGGTTGGTGAGATCATGGGTGATATGCGGCCAGTGGGATGATAGGCTGTGTGACAGCCATTCTAGAGACTGGCATAGTTATAGCGCCAGCTCATTTAGTTGGGTTCACACTATAGAGGACCCTAGTATGTATTTGGTTGAGTACCTTTCATATTGTGTATACTCTTATCTTTGTATATGGTGTGTTGAGTGTTGTATGAAGAAGAAGAAGATTTTCAGCCTCTCACCTTGTGTGCTCTCTTTTAGGGTTTTGTGAGTGTGTGTGTGCTTGCAAGAGCTCAAGCTCTCTTCTCCCCTGCATCTTTTCATGGTATCAGACCTCGATAGGCTCATACAAGTGTGCCACATGTTTATGATAGGTAAAAGTAATCATGGGCAAATCCTTTCATCCAAAAGTGTGTTTTTATGTTGTTGGCTAATTTTGTGTCGTCGACCCAATGAGGGTTGTCATCGCCTCTAGCGTGGTTCACCCTTTTTACTGCTTTTTCGTATTCCAGCCATAATGGCATCACATGCCCACTCAATGTGTTATGTTGATCACTACTTTGATACCAATGTCATGGGTCCAAATTGTGGCATGTGGACTACTTTAGGCTACAAGGGAGACCTAGTTTTCCATCCAACCATGAAACTCGGCTCCCCCGACCGTCGATCCTATCATAACTCGGGTCCCCCGACCGTCGATCCTATCATAACGTGTCTTGCCTTGTCAGGTCATACCCTTCTCATGTCTCTCAACCCCCGGCCCCGATAGGCCCGACTTACTCTATTCAACTCAGTTCCTTGATCTCTAGCTACCCTGGCCCCTTAGCTCGTCAGCTTATCACACGACTCACCGTTTCGATTGTTTTATCTTCATTGGTCATGTTTTAACTTCGGTATGTTGTCGGTAAGGTGGGGTGGCATACCCCGTCACGTCACAACATACCCTGTGGCACATGGCACACGGAACAACCCCGCTCACCGAAGGGCCACCTACTACTGTGCCCATTGCCTACCTGGTGCATGAGTGTTTGCTATTGTGGCTAGGTATGGGTATGTGCTATGCCTCACTTGCGCATCTTTCCCAAGGGATTTTGGATATAAATCAACGTCTAAGTGGACCAAGTTGGTTAGTGCATCACTTTTGTACATTTTCGTGCATGGGTGCATGAGAAATGAGGGATACTTTTTTTTGTTGAATATACTCGCTTTTTGGAAACTGGAAAAGAGCTGGATACCTACATGTCAACAAAGCACTTGACTACGAAGTCCGGGCTGAAAGGGCCCTTACATAACCTTTTGGCCATGGGAATTAGGCTACTGGTGGTATTTGCGTAGGAAATGGGGATTGCTCAAATGTCGACCTTAGTCGAAGGCGCCGCGGGATTTTCTACACGTCAAAAGGTGAAATAATTTTGTAAATTTAAGTTAAATGGTGCCATAAAAACAGCCCAAAACACCTTCCATTCAAGCCGACTTTTATCGGATTTTAATTCTGAGAGCATATTATTAATTTTCGTTAGCATTGTACGATCTAATAATTAGAAGGAAAAAAAAGAGGTTTTTGATATATGGATTTGGCCATGGAAGCATGAGGGGCGACAAAGCATCCACTTAACGACCTGCGAAAAATTCAGCCACAACACACATTTTTGGCTCTTTTTTACTTTTCCCCTTTAAAAAACAGAAAAACATTTTCTTAAACTAATTCTACTCTCTCTCTCTCTCTCTCTCCCCCCGTCTCTTTACTCTGTTCCTTCTCTCTTTTCCCCCTTAAAAAGCTTCATTTTTCCCATTCAAAACGGGAGAAAGTACCTTAAATCTCTCTCTCCCTCCCTCCCCTCGGACCCCTTTCTCTCTCTAACTCTCTCATTCTTATCTCTAGATCTAGATCCATGAGAATAGGAGGCCGTGAAGACCGAATCCATGTATGTGGGATTAATGTTGTTGACATGGCAGCGAGGAGAGAGGGTGGCGAATTTCAATGCCAACACCCCCTTAAATCTCTCTCTCCCTCCCTCCCCTCGGACCCCTTTCTCTCTCTAACTCTCTCATTCTTATCTCTAGATCTAGATCCATGAGAATAGGAGGCCGTGAAGACCGAATCCATGTATGTGGGATTAATGTTGTTGACATGGCAGCGAGGAGAGAGGGTGGCGAATTTCAATGCCAACACCCCCTAGAAATAGACGCATGAACTAAGCTGAGCATCAACGCACGAACAGCCTAGCCCGAGTCTCCCCACCCCTAATCCGGGGATGAGGAAGACTATGGGGTGAAGCGCCCTATATAGGGGGCCGTGAAGACTGAATCCTTGTATGTGGGATTAATTCTGCTGACGTGGCAAACGAGGAGAGAGGGTGGCCTGTGATATTCTATGGGCTTACTATGTGGTGAGAGAGAAGAGCTACCTTGAATAGGACTTAGTTTTCTTTTCTGAAAAGGATTTTCAGGTTGTTTTAATCCAAGCCCTTGTCATCACCTACTAGGGTCTCTTTACTAACACTTTGGGAGCACCTTGAGTTGAAGATGTGTTGCCTTGCTTGTGGTTTGAGAGGCTTGGGTGATTGGGAGATTGATGCTTAGGGAGGTGTTGGGTTTGAGGCTTGGGTTGTTAGTAGCTTAGTTAGTTGATGGTTGCTGTTGTCTCTTTACTAACACTTTGGGATAAATGCGGATAGGATGACGGAAGCCTAGCCCGGGTCTCCCCACCCCTAATCCCGTTCTCCACCATAAGTGGGGGATGAGGAAGACTATGGGGTGAAGCGCCCCATATAGGGGGCCGTGAAGACTGAATCCTTGTATGTGGGATTAATGCTGTTGATATGGCAATGAGGAGAGAGGGTGGCCAATTTCAAGGCCAACATATGCAGTCTTAAGCTTGTAAATCAGATCATATATGAATATTATCTTTCTTGAATTTGTGAATTTCTCTTCTATAAGTGTTTGAATTAGTTTTTGACTTGATCAGTTCTTTTCATGTGATAGTGTATGGGCTTAGTACGTGGTGAGAGAGAAGAGCTACCTTGGATAGGACTTAGTTTTCTTTTCTGAAAAGGATTTTCAGGTTGTTTTTATCCAAGCCACCTTGTCATCACCTACTAGGGTCTCTTTAGTAACACTTTGGGAGCACCTTGAGTTGAAGATGTGTTGCCTTGCTTGTGGTTGGAGAGGCTTGGGTGATTGGGAGATTGATGCTTAGGGAGGTGTTGGGTTTGAGGCTTGGGTTGTTAGTAGCTTAGTTAGTTGATGGTTGCTGTTTCCTAAGGGTGTAGAGGCCATCTCTAGAAAAACTCAGTCTTTGTTTGGTGCCCCCACTGAGGACAGACTTTATATCTTGCTCCAAGGTTGTTTCTATTTGCTACTGCAAAGAGGAGAACAATCATTACCAATCTTTCATGGAGGATCAAGTGAGAATGTTCAGGACTTTTTGGATGAGCTGGAACTCTTCTATTTTTAGTCAAGAAGGGATACGGTTAAAGAGAATTTGAGGACGATACACTTATTTTTGAAGGATGAAGCCAAAGTATGGTCTAGAGCATTGCCAGCTGATACTCAGAATAGTTGGCCCTTGTTTTTGGAGCCTTTCATGACAAAGTTTGGGAGAGGAGAAACTTTTGAAGCTATTTGGACTCATCTCCAACAAGGACTATAGAGGAGTATTACATATATGAAGCTCAATTTCAGAACCTATGGGGAAAGTGGGAAGTTTCACTACAAGGACTCTAGAAAAACTCAGTCTTAGTTTGGTGCTCCCACTGAGGACAGACTTTATATCTTGCTCCAAGGTTGTTTCTATTTGCTACTACAAAGAGGAGAACAACGGGATCATTACCAATCTTTCATGGAGGATCAAGTGAGAATGTTCAGGACTTTTTGGATGAGCTGGAACTCTTCTATTTTTAGTCAAGAAGGGATACGGTTAAAGAGAAATTGAGGACGATACACTTATTTTTGAAGGATGAAGCGAAAGTATGGTTTAGAGCCTTGCCAGCAGCTGATACTCAGAATAGTTGGTCCTTGTTTTTGGAGTCTTTCATGACAAAGTATGGGAGAGGAGAAACTTTTGAAGCTATTTGGACTCATCTCCAACAAGGACTTTAGAGGAGTATTACATATATGAAGCTCAATTTCAGAACCTATGGGGAAAGTGGGAAGTTTCACTACAAGGAATTGCACTTGATTTTCTAAAAAAAGATAGATTTATAGAAGGACTACAAATGATTTTGAAAAGTAAGGTACAAGGTAAATTTCCTTAGAATTTTGATGAAGCCATTACTGTAGATAGGCAAAAGGAGAGAAAAATCAGATTTGAATAGGAAATGACTAGGGGTATGGGTAGAGAGGATCATATTTTAGAAGATGATCAAGGAGCTACTGATCAGATAAATCAAGAATGTGCTATAGACTCATTTACTTCAGAGGATTACTTAACAACTGGAAAATATGAATTTGCATATGATGCAAGGTTTGGGACAAAGACAGGCTATTCCAAGGGAATAAAACAGACCAATTAGGAGGCAGCAACAACAGGAATATGTATGCTACAATTGTAATGAAAGAGGTCATGGAATGAACAATTGTCCATATCCTAGAGGAGATTTGGGGAGAATACTTCCTATACCCAAATTAGACCAGCCATATTATAGAGACCGAAACAAGTAGGAAGGGTGTGCAAGAAATAAGGCCTGTGGAAGTAGGAGGAGCCCCAATAAATCCACATGTTCAGCCAATTCTAGAGAGCTAACAAAAACATCAACATCAACATCAACATCAACATCAACATCAACATCAACATCAACATCAACATCAACATCAACATTAACATCATAGAGGTTGAGGAAGCTGAATTGGAAGATGATGAGAAAACATATGAAGTGGCTGATCTTATGCCGATGCAAAAGAGAAAACACATATCAAATCAAAAAGAAGGAGAAAGAACTGAAATTTTCGAAGATTATGTAAGAAAGAAAAGGGGAAATGATGAAAAAGGCAAGATGTGGATATGCAAGAGGCACCAGGAACACGTAAGAAGAAGAAGAGGATCCGAAGGAAGGTAACTCTTATTGATTTTCCATTAGGACATGGCCAAAGACCCTACAACCTTTTGGAAGACTTAAACATAGGAAAATGACCAAATAAGAGGATTAAGATTCTTGAAGGTGGTTTTGGGAAGAAGAAGAGTGGTTTTGGTTTACAGAGGTGGTTTTGATTAAAATTTGACATTTAACCATACCCCTTGATCTCAATTTCCATCCAAGGGCTGAGAAAATTCCCATGCTTTTGTCAATGGGTTCTTCACTCTTTCACAACCCTACCTTTGGGTTTTAGTGAGCTTCTCCCTATTCTTCAAATCAAAGTATCCCTAGACTCTGATACCATTGACACATGATCTCGAAAATACTTATTGAAGAATAATACAAAACTCACAAATAACACAAAGACTAACCATAGACTTGAATCAAATTGATATGATAGAGCATAAATTGAAATAAAAACAAGAAAATAGAGTAGACATCACCTTGTACGCAGTGTTGGGTCCAATCTGCCCCCTCAAGTTGGGCGGCTTATGCTTCCCAACTTGAGTATTTATGCTTGTTTCTTATTAAAATAGCTTGAGCCAAAAAATAGTAGCTAACGCTTCCCAACTTGAGTATTTATGCTTGTTTCATATTAAAATAGCTCAAGCCAAAAAATACATCTTTCTTTTCCACTTTTAGGTTTAGTGGATAACCATTCAAATTATTTTAGCCCTTGGGCCACTTTTACAAAATAAAAGAAAATACATGTGCAATGTGCACATACGGTTTAGGCCTCCGCACAAGGTTCCTGAATAAGTAATTCCTCGTGTGCCATGCCCCATTTCACTCGGGGGTTGTCCCTTCGCACACGTTAGCCCCAACTTCTGAACATATTTGCATAGAAATGAATGCAGAATAAAATATTAAAATTTATCATATATGTAAGTCACACCCTTCTCATGTCTCTCAACCCTTGCCCTCGATAGGCTCCGCTTATTCTATCCAACTCAATTCCTTGATCTCTGGCTACCCCACCCTCAGCTCATCGGCTCAGCATGGCTCATCGCTGTCACGTTATGGCTTCACTATTTTCGATTGTTCTATCTTCATTGGTCTTGTTTTAACTTCGGTATGTTGTCGGTGTAAGGTGGGGTGGCATACCCCGTCACGTCATGGCATACCCCGTGGCACATGGCACACGGAACAACCTCGCTCACTCGAGGCCCACCTACTGTGCCCATTGCCTACCTGGTGCATGAGTGTGTTTCCTATTGAGGCTAGGTATGGGTTTGTGCTATGCCTCACTTGCACATCTTCCCAATGGGATTCTGGATATAAAACACCTAGTGCATGGACCAAGTTGGCTAGTGTATCACTTTTGTACATTTTAGTGCACCTAGTGCATGGGTGCACGATTCTGGATATAAATCAATGTCTAAGTGGACCAAGTTGGCTAGTGTATCACTTTTGTACATTTTTAGTGCACCTAGTGCATGGGTGCACGATAAATCTTACCCTAAATCAACGTCTAAGTGGCTAGTGCATCACTTTTTGTTGAACATGCCTTGGAAACTGGAAAAGAGTTGGATACCTACATGTCAACAAAGCACTTGACAGCGAAGTCCGGGCTGAAAGGGGCCTTACATAACCTTTTGGCCATGGGAATTAGGCTACTGCGTAGGAAATGGGGATTGCCCAAACGTCGAAGGCGCCGAAAAAATTGTGCGGGTGTTGTGACACCCTTCTCACACGAATTTTCTACACGTCAAAACGTGAAACAATTTTGTAAATTTAAGTTAATGGGTGCTTCAAACTTTGAAAAAAACAGCACAAAACACCTTCCATTCATGCCGACTTTTATCGGATTTTAATTCTTATTCATCCTTATTCTTTTTTTTAAAAAAAAGGTGCATATTCACTCTTCTCTATTAATTAAAAATTTTTAAGGTGCATATTCAATTTCTGGAAAAAAAATTAAAGTTGCAGTAAGGTTATGATTTTGAAAAAAAAAACCTTAATAAAAAACCTTTTCATAAGGATGCCAAAAAATTACATTAAAAATATGTTTTTCAGGATTAATTTTTTATAAAATAACTAAAAGTAGGAGTTTTTATTGATATATAATTTTAAAAGAATAAATGAAACGTAAAAAAAGATAACTTGCAAACGTAGGACAATGAAATTTTTTACAAAATGATATATTTTGAAAAATACATTGTTTAATCAAACCAAAAAAAGGAAGAGATGAGCACCAAGGACACATGTTATTTATTAAAAAAGCTTACATAGAAAGTTGGAGTATTTACATTTGTGGAGGATAAGAAAAACTTGAAACTATACAAAACATGCTTCTTCTTTTGTAAGGCCAACAAACTTGCAGATTTCAGGAGAGAGGGACAAATTCATCTCCATCTACAATGGCTTTTTTGAATTTATATGCTCTCTCCCACCATATACAGATAGATAAGATGTACTATAATCATGCAGTGATTGGGGTTGTTGATCATCATCAATGACTATTAGATTTGTTCGACTTCCCGGTGTAGTGTTGTTGTTGTCTTGGACTCCATTAGTATGGTCATTCTCCACATCATCATAATCTCCACTCCCTCTTGCATTGAAGGGGTCAAAGTACCTGGTAGGAGGAGTATCTACAAAGAAAATCTCTTCTATATCAATGCATTGTGTGAGATGTGGGAGTTTCATTACTTTTCACATTGCCGCTGATCTTTTCTTGCTCATACCAGAACCAGCCTGCCGGGTAGTATTTTCCAGTACGAATCATTTTCAAAAGAGTGCTTTGTAAAGTTGCCCCAAGTTTATTGGCTATATAATTATCCATATAGACGCATTCTCTTTCAAAGAGATTTACAGGAGCTAGACAAACTTTATTTTTTAAGTCACCCTGGCCATATAAGGCATATACTTGACGACCTCTAGTAATTTCTTCCGGCAGATATGTTGTGAGAGAAAAATTTAACGTGTGGTTATTGCAAATCCTTCATGCAATAACCCACCATGTCTTCTAAGGTATGCATCTTAACCTGTCTAAGACCTCTACACATAACCAACGCACCCTCAGCCTTAAACAAATCCCATCCCAAATATCTATTTATAGGTTTGCCTATGCTTTTCAGAGAGGGTGCCATTAAACACAACCATTTGAAAGTGCAAGTGATTCAAGGTTCCTCCTTTCTCAAGTGCAAAAAGACCTTTTAAACACTCCATTCTCACAAATTCTTCTAAGGGTTCCCAGCATGACAAGTGGATTACGGATACTTCAAACAGACTTGTTTTCTTCTCAGCTGGAAAAGAAGGTATTTTATGTACAGAAGGTTCTGAATCCACAATTTTTTTTTGGTTTGTATTGGTTTTTTTCCTTTCGCATCCATTTTGCTTGATCCTTCAAGAAAACAAGTAAATATGTGATGTAGACTCATTTACTTCAGAGGATTACTCAACAACTGGAAAATATGAATTTGCATATGATGCGAGGTTTGGGACAAAGATAGGCTATTCCAAGGGAATAAAACAGACCAATTAGGAGGCAACAACAGGAATATAGTATGCTACAATTGTTATGAAAGAGATCATGGAATGAAAAATTATCCATATCCTAGAGGAGATCCGGGGAGAATACTTCCTACCCAAATTAGACGAGAAATCAGACCAGCCATATTACAGAGACCGAAACAAGTAGGAAGGGTGGGCTACCCCCACCACCTGTGTAAGATATAAGGCTTGTAATAGGAGGAGCCCCAATAAATCCACATGTTCAGCCAATTCTAGAGAGCTAACATAAATATCAACATCAACATCATAGAGGTTGAGGAAGCTGAATTGGAAGATGATGAGAAAATAGATGAAGTAGCTGATCTTATGCTAGTGTAAAAGAGAAAACACATATGAAATCAAAAAGAGGGAGAAAGAACTAAAATTTCTGAAGATTATGTAAGAAGGAGAAGGGGAAAGGATGAAAAAGACAAAGATGTGGATATGCAAGAGGAACATGTAAGAAGAAGAAGAGGATCAGAAGGAAGGTAACTCTTATTGATTTTCCATTAGGACATGGGTAGAGACCCTACAACCTTTTGAAAGACGTAAACATAGGAAAAGGGCCAAATATCATATGGTCTCAACTTTTGGAGATAGGAACAAAGATGAGGAGGTAAGGGAGTATGGCTGTTAGCATCAGATTACCCAAGAAGAAGAGAAGTATTCATGCACCTATACCTCTTGTCGAAGATGCCTTCTCTCTATTTTTTTTCACATTTATAATCTTTGATGTGAAGCTAATCCATGAGGTGGAAACATGCTCTTCTCCTTGTTATTCCTGGGTCTCGAGGAAGTTACTGAGCTTTTGGAATGTTGAGCATAGATGATACATCTGAGTTGGAGAGTTTTCCTAGGGGCAAAGCTTCCTTTTGAGTATTTTAGTGAGTATGCAATCTCAAGCGTGTAAATCAGATCATATATGAATATCATCTTTCTTAAATTCTGAATTTCTCTTCTACAAGTGTCTGAATTAGTTTCTGACTTGATCAATTCTTTTCATGTGATATTATATGGGCTTAGTAAGTGGTGAAGAGAGAAGAGATACCTTGGATAGAACTTAGTTTTCTTTTATAGAAAGGGTTTTCAGCTTGTTTTAATCCTGATCACCTGCTAGGGTCTCTTGTTGACACTTTGGGAGAGCTATCACCATGAGTTGAAGATGTGTGGCCTTGCTTGTGGTTTAAGAGGCTTGCGTGACTGGGAGATTGATGCCTAGGGAGGTGTTGGGTTTGAGGCTTGGGTTGTTAGTAGCTTGGTTAGCTGATGGTTGCTATTTCCTAGGGGGTGTAGAGGCCATCTCTCTAGAAACATTCAATCAACGGGACTAACTACCTGCTTTGTGGTCATATATGATGTATTAATTATGTATTGGTTGCCAAAGGGCTTTGGAATGTCATCATTTGCAACGAGGCACACACTATCTCACCAACACAAGATAGTATAGGTACTTTGGATGGTGAGACTAGTTTAGATATAACTATGGCATCTACCTTCACACCTCCAACAATGGAACAAACTAGGTGGGATGGCAGGGATGCATAGGCACATGCTTTTTGTGAAAAGGAGCATTATTTATTATATTTGCTCATGTAAAACTGCCAAGTAGGCTTGGGATGTGCTTTTTGCTCTTTAACAGGTGCGTAATAAGGCATGAGTAGCCTATTTGCACAAGAAGTTAGAGTCCGAGCATATGAACGAGGGAGATTTAATGGATGTGTTCCACATAAGGATTAAATATCTTAGGGGGAGTAGCTTACATGTGTTGATGAGGACTATCCAAATAGTTTATTAGTGTCTACTATTCTCAGAGCTTTACCAGATTCATACAAGGGGTTTGTATCCACACTTCAGCTCATGATAAAGGATAACCTCAATGCGCTAACATTTGATGAGTTGGTTGCAATGCTCTTTTAGAAGAGAAATCTGGGTAAAACCAAGATTGTTTTTGTAAGAAGAGCAATCTCGGTAAAATCGAACTAGTATATGTGTGTGTGAGATCATGCAGTATGGGTGTGGGAGATTGCTGCTAATCAAAAAGGTAAAGGCAAAACCTCTCATCAAGTCGGCTATAAGCCCAAAGGTAGAATTAGCCAAGCCTTATAGAAAGGGTGTCAAGAAGGGGGTTGATGAGCCTACGAAGGAAGGAAATGCAACTACTGTCAGAGCCAGACCATTATATCAATGAATGTAGAAAAAGGATGGAGAAGGACAAGAAGAAAGAGTCACGCATGGATGTGGCATTCCAATCAAATCTTCAAGAAATATGCCAGCATACTCACTTAACCATTCAAATTTGACTCTTTGCCTACAGAATTGAGCATAAATTGCTTGTTTTTTCCTAGTAATTCCCCTTCCATAACTTTGATGCCTTAACAAGTTGTAGGTTGGGAGCTCTAGTTACTCCAAACCCTTACACCTTATTTTTGTGAAGATCTAAGAAGCAGATAGTCCCTTTATGACAATGAATATCAACTTGGTTTTACCTGAGTCAATACATACCAAGGATTCCATCATACACACCTAGGACCAAGACTATAAATTTACATTATGTCGGGTTCCCATCCAAGAAAAACTGAATTACATCTATCGCATGGCATGTTTTACACTATTTCTAGTCGATTACTTACACAAGCATCTTGCCGAAATAAAAGAATGAGTACTGCTTGAACCAAAAGCTCAAAATCTTTACCTTAGAAATTGAGGGGGATATGAATCATTGAGAAGTATTGGTTCTAACCCTCGTGCTCAACTACGGCATGGATGATGCCTCTCTCTTCTCCTTCCTGGTTAGCTACAATTACGGCTTTAGAAGTAGCTAACTAGGATGGAACTGGCCTTCTCTAATTTCTCCAATTCTGAGAGGGAGGTCCTTAATTACTATGGGTTGAGGTTGCAAGACTCTAGAGATAAGATCCTGGAGCACAGGGAGAAGGATAGGTGATAGCCAATTCTGAGAGGGAGGTCCTTAATTACTATGGGTTGAGGCTGCAAGACTCTAGAGATAAGATCTTGGAGCACAGGGAGAAGGATAGGTGATAGCCAACTATAGAATTAGGGTAGTCATTCATGAAATATCCTGGTGGCATCTAAATCACTTATGCCCTTTTTAAGTTGGAATTGTAAATCTGTCCTCTAGCTTCAGACACTTGTTGGCTTTGATTTTGAACCCTATTTCTCTTAGACTTGGGCATACCAAAATTCAAAGGCACTCTCATTGGGGAAGGGAGAAAAAAGGTCTTCTTCTAGAGCAAATCTTTGGGAAAGGCTTGTGCAAAATCCTCAGCCATTTTGACACAGCTATAGATGAGGGCTTTGTATTCTTCACCAATCCATCCAAAGGAGGTCCAATCTTCTGGAAAACCGATGGAGGAGATTCTCATCATCCATCATTAGAGCGTATCTAACAAGGCTCGCATAAGACTAATGGAGGAGATTCTCATCATCCATCATTAGAGCATATCTAACAAGGCTCACATAAGACCGATGATATGTCTCAATAGGTTTGCCAGCATGGGATAGCTCTAAGAACACATTCATCTTTTCTTCTTGAAAATATGAATCTCTGATGAAGGTAGTTCTTTATGTCCTCCCATCTTAGCTCGTTTCTTGATGAAACCGTGGGGAAAAAAATCTCTGATGAAGGTAGTTCTTCATGTCCTCCCATCTCAATCAGTCCTGATTAAGATGGTTGGATGTAAGATAATTCCTCCAATTGCTTTTGGCCACACCAGTAATATTTAACCTTGTAAGATCCATCTTACTCCTATCACGGCACCCTGCGATATCAAAATGCTTATCCATAAAGTCTGTCTAGCTTTAAGACTACCTCTTTGAGGTTATTTCCTTCTTCTCGGAATGGTCTTGGGTCATATTTATGGAGCGTCTTTAACATTATTATCTAAAGGCTCCATTTCAGGTACAACATTATGTGCTTGACACCCATGCCTCATGATTATTTCAAAATAAAAGACTTTTCTTAATTCAAAACTTTGGCAACAATGATTTCATAATAAGAAAATATATCTTTTCTTTTCTCAAAAAGCTTATTACACGGAGAGGGAAAAATATCAATCTTGGGATCCAAAAAGATGAAAATGACAATACTGCCCTCTACAATTACAAACTACAATTACAAACTTTCTATGAGAAAGATACAAACTCAAATGATTTAGCCTAGCTAAATATGCATCTAGGGTAAAAAGACTTCTACCACAAATTGTGTATTCCTTTATATAATATAGACTTTCCATAATCATGGCTTAGCTTAGATTTGAAGCATAAAATTGTAGATAATCTATGCCTATTACTATAATAAACTTTTCTTCGTCTTCATCCCACTGATGATGCTATATAAATAAAGATTGATAAGGCTGTTTGAAATAAAATTCTCGACAAACCGAGATAAGAATTCGTAGCCATCACTATATCAATGGATAGATGCTCAAAAGCAACTTGCATGGCTTGTCCTTCCAAGGAAGAAGACAAGTATTAGGCTATATTGCATTTTTAATTTTACATAACATTACTCAAAATGGAAGATAAGATTCAAATAGTAAATAAGATAACATATATTTTTATTCCAATAAGTTTTATTTGAGTACATCAAAGGAAGGCATTATAATATTCCAAACAAATAAGCAACATTTCAACCAAACACATCATAATCTTATTCCGAAGTAGAGTAAACCATCGCAAGCTCGATGGGACATCACAACTCTCTAGTCAAAACTCTGAGCAAGTCAAATTCCTCCAGCAGTAACATATCATGGCAAGGTCTTCTCAAGGATCTTCCCTTCTTAGGGGTCCTTCCACATCCAATTTTTAACTAATCTTTGTCTAATGTCTTTTGCGTACAAGGATGGCCATTTCTAACTCTAGGGATTAAGCTTCCAAAATCAATGGTGAAGCTCTTGAATTTACACTTTATCTCACGTCGAGAATCATTCCAAGAATCCTCAGGAAGTTCTTGAGGATCTTAAGGCTACCTCTCTTGAGAGTTCCTTATCATACTTCTTAAAGAATGGGTCTTCTTGAATCTATCACAACCATCTTTTTTTTTATATAGTTAAAACGGTGGAATATATTTAAAAAAAATGTGGTTACAAGATCCCATGCGGAAGGTCCATGGGGAGACACTACGACTGCTTCTGTGGGGTTCCTTAAGCCCTCATGGTCTCAATCTTCTGCTTATGATGTTTTACCATCCTCTCTCCCGGAATAGAAGACAGTCAAGCTCCAACTGGGGCTGGCTGGCCACTGTCGAGTGCTTCATACTGTTCATCAGGATTTGTCTTTCGAACTGGTACATCAGAGTTTTTTTGCTACAGTGTTGCTGTTGTTCCTTTTTTTCTGAAGGCCCTTACCTTTACTGGTACTGGCTGGCCGAACTGTTCATCATGATATGATTTAGCACAGTTTCTGTTTTGTTGCATGTACCTTCGAAGTTTCAGAGTTTTTACCCCTTTTTCTGAAGGGTTCATCATATCACAGCCATCTTTGCTTGTCTAGATTCTTATTTTTCTTCACTTAATCTTATCTTTTTCAAGGCTTCCTACACTTTGCTTTTGGGATGCACCCTTTTCTTGCTCTCAACCTTTTGAGCTAAGTGACTAGGAACTTTCTCTCTCTAGAAATGTTCTTTTTCTTGAGAAAGTTGGACTTAATCTAATCATTTTTGTGGTAAACTAGATTTTCTTGGACTAATCCTAGGATTAAAGAGATCTTTTCATATTCTCTCTCTAAATTCTCTTGTTCTCTTGAATTTTTCTTGTAGAATTTTCTCTCTCTAGAATTCTTTGCATTAATGTTTAAAAATAATCCTAAGCATTCCAATGAGCAATCTTTAATTGATCTAAGCCTTCTTATTTGCCTTAGGCCATTTTCTCTCTTTAAAACCCTAATCTTATTTTTCTCTCTCTAGAATCTAGGGTTTTCTTAAAGATTAACTTATTCAAAAATCTTGATTCTCACTTTATTAATATCCTCCTAACCAAATTTCCTTTAAAAGGGGAGGTCAATTCGTACATATCGATGTGCACGATGATATGTACACATAAATTTCCTTTGAAAGGGGAGGTCAATTTTTACTCAATTTGTATATATCTATGTGCACCATGTGCACATAGATAGTACACACATGCACATAATTTAATGCACTTCATTAATTAAACCCTAATTAATTTCTAAACCGTTGTAAGGTGAGTATTGTGCCTGAGGATGATATCTGGGAAGTTGCTAGCCTGGATGAACAAGAGCCAGAGATAGAGATGGATGCTGATATGGTTGAAAGTGTAGCTAAGGCTACCTTACGTGTTGCTGAGATGCTAAAGACAAAGTCCCTGTGGATGACAAGGGTTCTGAACCAGTTGAGCTGTATGGTTGTGAGGAGATGCCTGAACCAGTGGAGCTGGAAGTGCTTGTGGATGCTGCTGATGGAGAAGATGTGGATTTTGATGTGCAGAAAGGTCAAGATGCTAGAACCTGGCCTTCACAGGTGTTGATAGATAGGATGCTAAATGCTGCAATGCTCCAGGTTTTGAAGATGGGGAGGTTTGTTGTGGATGAAGTGGACGTGAGTGATGTTGTGGTTTATATGGTTGATGTTTGGTGTGCAGTGATGCAGCCATGGTGTTCCAAGGATACTGGGGAATGGGATGGTGAGCTGCTGTTTCCTTTTGATCCTGGTGGATAGCTATCGAATATGTGTTTTGCTGCTGAGCATGAATGCTCTAGCAGATGGGGGGTGGCAAAGTATGTCAGGCGTTTTTTTGAGAGGTCTTTTTGGTCAGTGTATGGATGCGTGGCGTGTGTGAAGGTTTTGCCTGTGAATGCATTGGCAGAGTGATTTTGTGGATGGTTTTGTTTTGAGGCCGGTCTGGAACATGGTCAGCTTGAGTTGATATCAGCACTCGGTGGTCTGAATTTGTGTGCGCGTCCCCAAATGGAGTGGGCAATTAAAGGTGGCATTTGAAAGTGTGGAAGGCATGGACAATAAAAGACTGAAGGGGCCGGTGTTGCCTTGGGAGCGAAGGTGTGTGGAGCACGGGAAAGCAACCATTGATGTGGCCAGTGTTGCCTTTAGCATGGGTGTGAAATAGCAGATGGGGGGGTGGCCATCCTTAGGCATTAGGAGAATAAAATAAAAAAAGGATAACGTGGCCAGCTGGCAACATGGCGTGGAGCATGGAATGGCTGCCAGCGCACATGTCTGGAAGGGTGGAGAAGGTGGCGAGTCGGCAGCCTACAGAAAAGAGAGGAGTACCTTTGTTGGGGGGCTCCTTGGACGCAGAGAGAAAAGGGCGTATGCAGCCGCTCTGCTGGTGAGGAGGGCGACTGGTGAAGCAACGTGGAGGCGCTTTGGGAGCCCGCCAGCGTAGCTGCAGCCATACGCAGAGGAGGCAGAGGCTGGTGGGGCCTCTAGTGTGAAGAGAAGAGTGGATGCCGACTGAATGGCTGGTGTAGAGAGGAGCTGGTGCTGACGCAGAGTAAAGCACAGCCATGTGTGGCAAGGCGAGCTGCTGGTGTAGCAACTGAGTGCAGTGGAGCGCAGCGTTGGAGAGAGGCGCTGCAGTTAGCTACACACGCTGGCGAAAGGAGCAAAGTGGACTAGTGACTGCAGCGTGGGTGACAAGAGTAGAGGTCGCCTATGAGGTGACGGGCTGTGGTTGGCGCAAGGCACAGTCAGGCTGAAAGGGTGCGGAGAAGACAGCGCAGGAGAGAGCCTAGTGGGCGTGTGAAGTGTGGAGCCGCCTCGAAGGTGATGCTGCTGGGAGTGTGCAGATATCAGGGACATGCGTGTTGGAGAAGGCAGTAGCTGGTGGGGCGCTGCCTGTGGGAAAGAGACGGGTGCTGGCATCAAAGGGAGCTGCAGGCGAGGACAAAAGGGATGCAGATAAGCTGCAGGTGACAGGCTGGCTGGTGTGGGCCGCCTAAGAGACAGGACACAGAGTGGGTGCCGAGTGAAGCAGAGAGAGATAAGTGTTGCTGCTTGGTGGTGGGCCGGTAGCAAGGCAGATAAGCTGCCTGGGTTTGTTGCGAGCTGACAGAGGATCAGCACAGAGACACAGAGAGAGAGATGATGGTGTAGCTGCTGCTGAGACAACACATGCAGAAGTGATGGGTCGCAGAGGACTCGAGGGTTAGCTGGTGTGGGCGCCTTCTGGAGTGAGAGTGGTCGGGTTCATTCTGGTGTGGTTGATACAGCACGCAGGCGAGTGGATTATGTGGTGATCAGGGATGTGGTGTATCCTCGGCTGACAGGCCTGAGTGTTTTGTTTATGGTTGTGTGAGTAAGGCTTCTGTGTCGGGAGAAGCTTGTATAATGTTGTGATTTGGAATATATTGCTGGGTGTTTGTTTTGGTCTATGGTACCCCTGTTTTTGCTGTCTGTTTGGCGTGGGTTGGGTGGTGAAGTGTGAGAGAGGTTCCAGCCGGTGGCTGGTGGTGCCCCCGTTCGGGTGAGTGTTTCCAAGTTTACGAGGTGGAAGGGCTATAGAGGCAGGCTTTTTTTTCTTTTTTTCACCTCACACCATGGCCTGAACCAAAGAAACTCCATGTCATATACAAATCTATTCAATGAAGTAAAATAGCCTCTTGGCTTTAAATTGTGAAAATTCTCCCTTTGGCCATACTTAATGTTGCTTAAATGCAAATCCTTAATCTTTTAACTATCTATCATGCAATAGGAAACAATATCCTGAATAAATGGTATATCATGCACCATCATCAGAAATATAAAAGTGCATAGTCTTCTATACCCCATTGGGCACTTGATAGTACGTTATATGTACAAGAATGGTAACTTGGTTTGAATGCCAACACATTGACTATGAATCTCATTCTGCTCCTTGAATGTATATTTTTTTGCAAAGTCAACTATAAACACCACCACATCATGTGGGAACCTCATTACACACTCCTTGAATTGTTTAGTCTCCCATCTGTAAATGAAGTTGTGCTACTTGATAAACTTTACGAGGTGTTTTTGGAACATTCGTACAAGATCTCTATAGCATATCCTTGCAAACAAGTTCCTTTCTTTTTTCTTCCTACATTTGTCGCCAATCCCCACTTCCAAATACGCAAAGACCTTCATAGTTACATGCATATTATTCTCTACCACCTCCTTTGGACATGAGGCTAATTTTTATATACCACAGTCACTGCACTGGGTGGCAGTAACACATTTGAGGTTATGGAATGTTGACCCTGTAGGTTAGGGACACAACATGGTTTCCCAAACAGTAGTAACACTCCTATAAGCTTGTTGAGGAGATATGTAACCAACTATGCCCCTCTCCATTGACACATACTAAGCATGTACATTGGCATGATGATTAATGGATGATGAAGAGCTGATACTGTATTTGATTTATTGCATCCTTCAAAAGGACATCTGCATAACTTACAGAACCAAAATGGGGCACAAAATGGCCTTGAATCTATATGTTAAAATCATGAAGGGTGGCTTAAGATGTGATAGTGCAGCTTATTATTGTCCCTGCTTGCTGCTCTTGCCTAATAGCTACTTGCTCAGAGGTTTTCTTCCAAATCAAATGGAAAGAGACAGAGTTACCCTTACTCGTGAACTACTTACTTTTCTTGTCTCTTGATCTCTTCACATGAACTAGCACTCTAATACCATGAGAAGAATGTAGGCGAGAGCTCCTTTGTAAGCAAACACATAGACACAAACACACAAGAGTAGACAAGAATAGAAGAGAGATGGATGGTTTGATTCTCTTCTCTTCTCTACAACCATAACATAAAGACATGAGTACATACTATATGGGAAAGACAAGACAAGAGTCCATAGTCTCCTACTATAATATGCAAAGGTTAGTCCATAGTGTGAACCCAACTATATGAGCTAGTGCTATAACTCTAATACACCAAAGTGGATGTCACATAACCTCTAAACCATCGGCGGTATATCACCCATAATCTCACCAACCATGCTAGTGGCATAAGTGCGGAGCTTTCATCTTGGTATGTCACCCATATATGCTCTAGTTGAGCTCGATATCTCAATATCTCCTACCAAAACATACAAAGTTTTGTCTATAGCGTGAACCCAAGTACCTAACATGACATAAAAGTGTCCTAGGATAACACGTTTATGTTAAACCGTGTTAGAATTTTTTAGGAGTTTACACCTCTAGGGTTTGAGAGTTAATAGAAATTTGAATAGAAAATACTGGCTAATTTTTAAGGGTTTTTGGTGTGCATACAGTGACAAGGTTCAAATTAGCCAATTTATCATTGATTCTTTTAGAGGCCTTGGATTTCACAATCCATATAAAGCATAAATGGCTTATCTTATACCCTAAACTCAAAGTGTCAGAGTTATAGGTTTTTTGGCAAGTTTGAACTATGAAGATAAATCTTTTCATTGAAGTTTTTTTTTTGGTTAACTTGGCTAGGAACAAAAGTCTTCTGAAAGTTAAAACCTTCAAACTTTAGAAAATTTAAAAAAAAAACTTTTCCAAAGTACCATCATATTTGTATTTTAATTTTTAAATCCACTTAGTGCCAATTACCTTGCATCTTGGAGGAAAATCTACAAGGTCCCATGTGTGATTTTTCTGGATGGAGTCATATTCTGCTTACATGGCTATTTCCATCCACTTTGGATCCCCTTGTGCATCAACACAAGAGGTAGGCTCTTGTCTTGAGTAGCTCTGTAATGAGGGAAAAATTTCCAAGATTCTCATGAGCCTTGTTTTATTGTTCTAACCTTTTGGATCTACAAACATCTTGATGGAGTCATATTCTACTTACATGGCTATTTCCATCCACTTTGGATCCCATTGTGCATCAACACAAGAGGTAGGCTCTTGTCTTGAGTAGCTCTGTAATGAGGGAAAAATTTCCAAGATTCTCATGAGCCTTGTTTTATTGTTCTAACCTTTTGGATCTACAAACTCCTTGAGGTACATCCTTGATGGTCAACGATTCTACTCTATCCAAAAGTTTCATGTACCACTTAGGGAATCGTTTACCTTTTTATGGCACGTCGTTTGATGCCTGGTGGTTCTTCTCCATCCAAAAGTTGTGTGTACCACTTAGGAAATGGTTTAGCTTTTTATAGCACACCATGCTCTTGTTCATCTTCAAAATCTATCTTGACTTGTATCCTTGATGGTCAAAGGTTCTGCCCCATCCAAAAGTTACATATATGACTTATGGAACGATTTAACTTTTTATGGCACATCATGCTTTTATTATTCATCTTCAAAATCCATCTCCATAAGAAATCCTATGAGTTGACATCCAACAACATGCAAGGAAGCACATGTTGCATGTGGAGGTTGTGTTGCTTTGGTGATTTATTTGTTACATGATGAAGAAGAAGGAAGCTCCTCCTCTATCCAACATGGTTGTTCATGGAATACCACATCATAGATCACTACTATGATCTTCTTTACATGAGGATCATAGAGCCAATGTCCCTTTAACTCTATGCTTTGGTGATTTCTTTGTTACATGATGAAGAAGAAGGAACCTCCTTCTCTATCCAACATGGTTGTTCCTAGAATACCACATCATAGATTACTACTATGATCTTCTTTGCATGGGGATCATAGAGCCAATATCCCTTTGACTCCATGCTATTATCCAAGAGGGTGAATTTCTATCTTTTGGCATCTGATTTGGTCCTCTAAGCACCTGGAACATCTACATAACATTTGCACCCAAAAAATTTCAAGTGTGAAGTTGAAGGTTTCTTATGTAATGGAGTCATCCCTTTGACAACCTTTATTCCACTCTTGTTAAGAATGTACATAGTAGTGCTAATTACCTTAACAAAAAAAAAAGGATTTAGTTAGATTCCTATTAGTAAAGCATACTCTTTGCCATCTCCACAATGGCACAATTCTTACGCTTTACAACCTTATTTTGTTGTGAATTTAAATTCTCCTCCTTGGTCTGTTTTGAATTGCTTCAATTTTGTTCATGTCTCAGTTTCAACCAATGCAAGCTATTCCTTGAACTTTCTAAAATCTTAAGATTTTTTTCATTAAGAAAATACACCCAAATCTTTCTTTTGTAATCATCTCAGTGTGGCAAAATAGGGAGAACCTCTACGTGCAATTGTACAAGCTGAAGGACAAGCCCTAAAATTAGCCTCTTGTGAAAAGGGTTGTCGAGATAGACAAAAAATGGTGGAAAATGTTCAATTAGCTTACCTTTTTGCATTATTGAGAGAGTATGAATACTGAGCTACCCAAACTTTATTTTACTAGCCAAATTGGCATGGACTACTATACAAATGCCAAATACATGTTGTTCTTTTGAATGGCCCTTGCAAGAATAATTAAACCATTTTTATTGAAGTGAACCTGCAAGTCAAGGTCTATAATGGTTGAGAATCCTGTTCATATCTTGAACGCAAAGAATATCTGAAAGACTTTTTGTATAACCTTCTTTAAACATAAGTGAAATAGTATCTAAACCTTTGATTTAGGAACTTTGTATTGTTTCCCACACTGCCACCATGATGTCATCTCCCATAGGCTTTAGGGAGGAATACCAATCCTTTTGCGAGACATCGGTGAAATAGCACTAAACCTTTGATTGGGTGCTTTAAATCATTGCCCCATTGTCACCATGATGTCATCTCCCATAAGCTTTAGGAGAAATGCCATTCCTTTGCAAATGGCTTGTCATGTATATAGAAACCCTACTATCAATGATCCAAGAATCATCATGTGTTGCATAACATTAATTGTCTTGCTACAAACTTTTTCAAGTGGGACAAAGGGATAAAAATCCTAGTCCTCACAAGATTCGAGGTGATAATTTCTTATATTTAAACTGTGTGCATTCTTTAACACTTGTGTTAATCCACTATTCCTTCCACTCCCTCCCCTCCACCTAGGGAATAGGCTTCTAATTTCAAGATGATGAATATGTCTCTCAAAATATCAACACTAACCATAAGGTCCAAATCACCTTCTCCATTCCTTTAACTCCATCCTCTCCATCTAGGGAATAGGCTTCTATTCTCAAAGACTCAACCTCGATAGCCACTCTGATGAATATGTCTCTAAGAATGTTGGCACCAACCATAAGGGCCAAATATTACTTTGACAAAGGTAAAATTTTAAAATCAACCCCAACTTCAATAAATCCTCTTCCCAAGGGTATAACCTTTTTGCATTAATAACTACCACTACTAATCAAGACATATCCTCAAAGTTGGTAGTCACCCATGATGAAGCCTCTCTACTCTAAGAATCCCTCTTCGACCAACCTCACCAAAGGAGTCAAAGGCTTACACATGACCAAAACTTTGTCATCGCTAGCCCCTTTTATAAATATCCCTAAGGTGGTGATGGTGGTAACTTTGAAGGTCATCACTATAGATGATTAATTATCTCACCATGAAAATTATTATCTAATATCTACAAAGTATTAAAAGATGGGTGGAAAAACTTATACCTCAAGTTTACTACGAGAGATCTCGAATTTGGCTACCTCACCAATCAAGGTCATACACTTCACATAAATCTTAGAAGTATAGAAAGAAAAGTACCTAACTACTTCTTCCACAATAGCCCACAAAAGCTTGATCATAACCTGTACCAACTCAAATGTTGTGGTTCTAAGAAGAACCTAACTACCACTTCCACACAATAACCCATAAAATGTTGATAATAATCTCTACCAAGTCAAATGTTGTGGTTCTAAGAACTTGTTTTGTAAGCTCAGGGATACTATGAAGCTAATGCTAAAGTGTGGATTCAAAAATCCACAAGTCCCCCTAAGACTGAATAAAGAAGAAACCTCAACTTAGCAACATCACCAACTCCATGTAAGATTCCTCCTCGGCCTGAATAATAAATAAGTTTTGGCGTGAATAATAAATAATAAATATTTTAGAATGCAAGAAAATATTATTTTTCCTTGTTTTTACCTAGAGAGAGAAAAAAATTTCTAGAGAGATAATTTAATATTGAGATATTTTTGGATATAAAAATTCTCCTAGTATTAAAAATATATTTTCCTGAAACAAAAGTTCAAAATAAATTCTCCAAGGTGCATTAGGAATCAATTAAAAATGGTATAAGGGACCTTAGCCTAAGGGTCTAGATTTTCAGAAATTTCTAGATTATGGTTCAATTGAGGTTCCCATGGGCCAATAGGATTAATCCAAGTGTTGAGATGAGATAAATCCAATGAATAAAAGAGAATACCCAAAAATGAAAAACTGCTCACATAAGATGAAGAGTTGACTGAGTACAAGGTTTATTAGTTAAAATGTATAGATATTACTAAAAAAATGAGATATTTTGGAGAAATGATGAATTTTTAACACCTTGGTAAGGAGAGGGGGACCTTTGAGGTAGGCGTCTCTTTCACATGTGTGGAAGGGTTTTCTAATTCAAAAAAATTGTGATATTTTTATCTCTCCTCTCTCCTAGATCAAACTGGATCAAAAGGGGAGCCAAACTGGTCCAAATCTTGTCCAAATTGAGTGAAACTGAAGCTGGAAAATTCTAGAACCCAGTTGGACTCAGTTAGTGGCCTCCCTCACCTATAAATAGACCCTCATTCCTTTGTATTCTCATCTGTGAGCTATACCATGCCAGTATTACAATAAAATAATCATATTTTCTATTATCCCTTAATTTTCCTCTACTTTTGGGAGCTTGGAGGTTCTCTCTCTCTTCAACAACTCTTGGAGCTCTCTTCTCCTCTTGCTAACCAATTGATTGGTTGGGGGCTTCACTTCTCGAAAAAGAAACAAGCTAATCCTTGAGGTAAGAATGAATTTTATGGTTTTTTGTTAATTTTCTCAAATGACTTAATTTATTTTATGCATAAGAATTTTTAAATAATAAAAGAGGAATTCCCATGACATTTGGAATTCAAACATTTAAATGCAAAAAGGGGAATTTTTGGCATATTCAAAATAATGGATATTTTTATTAAATGTAAAAAAGAGAAATTTTAGATAAATTTATTTTATGTATAAGAATTTTTAAATGATAAAAGAGAAATTTCCATGATATTCAAAAATCAACCATTTAAATACAAAAAAGAGGAATTATAAGCATATTAAAAAAAATGGATATTTGTATTAGAGAAATTTTTATGGTATTTTAAGTAGAAAAAGGTTTAAATTAATTTTGATATCAAAAGAGGAATTTTCACCATAAATCCACCTAGAAAATTAGGGTTGATAATTAAATTTGTGTAAAGAATATTCTTAGATATTTTATGTGGATAAATCACCAAATTGATATTTACCCAAAATTGGATTAATGGAAGAAGAGTATTTTTATAAAAACCCGATATTCTCGTATAGAACTATTTCTTAATCTATTATGGTTAGGAAGGAATGAAATTCATAAAGTTAGAATTTTCCTTACAGTTAGAAGTTTAGTAGATGTTTATCTGAAGAAAATCCTTAGGAATCAAAGTTAGAAGTAAACCGAATAATTTTGGTTAGACCACGACTGTGAGAATGGCAGCCAGTAAACTACTTGTCCATCTCTTGAATTTGAATCAAGCAAAAACCTCGTGAGACCAATTCCAATTCTTGACACAAAGAATAGACTACCGTTGAATTAGCATAGTTTTCCCTTAATTGAAATCGCCAAGAATCTAGTTGGAAATTCAGTCAAATGATGGGTAGATTACCGTGATGAGAGATTAATGATTCTCATTAAGAAAATCTAGATTAAGGGAAAAGGGTTTTATGGAACCAATCTCGAACCAAGAATTCTACTTGCATAGAACCTATGTTTTCTTTTAAAGGACTATTTTATACCAGAATGCTGGAGGAAGCATTTGGTATGTGTTAACTAAGGAGAGACTCGTTGCAATAGCTGGCGGGGAGTCGTCCGAGGGACGTCGCTCGCGAGCGACAGCAAAGCCTGCCGAGGTCTTGACCAGTCGGTATGGTTAAAATGGTGCGCTTTCGGTATGATGGGCGAGGACCGACAAAGGGGTCGCTAAGTGAAGTGCTAGGACACCTAAGTAGGATCCTAGAGGGTTCTGACGAGGTAATGCACAGGGTCGCGGTTGCTAGGACACTCATGCGTACGTCGAGGGAGATACGGATGAACTGAAAAGAGTTACTTTTGTGAACTAAATTTTGATATTGGATCTCGTTGGTTGACCATCTGGTCTTCAACGGAGAGTCCGAATGATATATTTTATAAAACAATGGACTCAATATTTTGGAGGATTATGATCAGTAATACTATGATTTCATTGAAAGATTGTTTTAAAGCCAGCCAAATCTGTTAAAATGGCAATTTCATATTGGGTGTGTAAGTGGTATGACTACTTTAAATTTTGCTTGAACCGCCGGCTAGGGGGCCTGGGAATTCTTTTCCTCGGTATCTGGGCAAAACATAACCAAATTTTTATAAAGAAATCCCACCAATACAGTGGTTGGGCGGTTGGCTAACCCATGGCCGCCGGTTGGGGTTAGGCTGCATTAGGGGATTCCTGTGATACAAATAGTTACGATTAAATTATGTTAGTTAGATTATTCCTAGGAAGGCCCTTGTTCTGTGGGAGAGAATCAGCGCGGCTTTGCCTCCCTAAAGGGGGAAAAAAGCGGTGATTCTATGGACCAAGTGCAAGTCTCTTCCTTGATCTAACCATGTAGCTTTCGGGCTCGGTCGGATTAGTTTAGTTAGTAAGACTTAACTCGTTAGATCAATTCTCCCGTTGGATGATTTTTCTGATGGAATTGCTGGTGTGCCTTCCGGGTGAGGGAAGTTTTTTCGGGTTTGGTTTCGGAGGAACCGCCGGGCTAGTCTCTTGTCCGGAATTCATGGGCAAGGCCTGAGTGTGCATCCCTACCCTGCATGAGAGACTAACGCTACTTTCGCGCTAGCGCCCTCGGAGGGGGCATCGCGAAGGGGCGGGGATCTCACAGTTGGTATCAAAGCTTTGTGAAAAGCTAATAAGGAAAAATGAATTGTTATTAGAACTTTATAGTAAAAACTCAGAAAGAGCATTTACGTATTGTATTTTCATTCCTTAAGCTTCATTCAAGATTTTTAATTAAAGAATTTAGTTTTATAGATGGAAGTTCCATGCTTATCCGGTAAAAACTCAGAAAGAGCATTTACGTATTGTATTTTCATTCCTTAAGCTTCATTCAAGATTTTTAATTAAAGAATTTAGTTTTATAGATGGAAGTTCCATGCTTATCCGGTATTCCCGATCTCACCCAGTCACAAGATATGACTGCCTTCGCCTTCGAGCATATCGTCTCTTCCGTTTTACGAGACTCGAACGAGTCGAGCTAGACTCGCAAGCCATTTCGAGGATTTATATTTCCCAGATCCAGCGGAGAGACGGTAGCACAAGTGGCATGCAGGGCAATATGTCCATGCCTCCTGCAATCAGCGCATGATGCTGAGGGAGAATATCTCATTGGCCATGGTGCTGTTGAGGTTAAAAGTGATTTATGGTGTTATTCTGTATCACCCCACGCCTCGAGATTTCAGAATTTCCTGCCATATCTATAGACTTCTTAGATGTTTTATCCCAAGTAGTAAGATAGTAGCTCCTTTGGTAGTGAGCGAACATTTGTATCGGGGCATGTCTGTAGCCCAGTATCGCTGTCTTATGCATTTCCCAAGGAGGTTTTGACTTTCTGGAGCCGAGATGCTCTATGTACATATTGCAACCTTTGTCACCCCACGCCTCGAGATTTCAGAATTTCCTCCCATATCTATAGACTTCTTAGATGTTTTATCCCAAGTAGTAAGATAGTAGCTCCTTTGGTAGTGAGGGAACATTTGTATCGGGGCATGTCTGTAGCCCAGTATCGCTGTCTTATGCATTTCCCAAGGAGGTTTTGACTTTCTGGAGCCGAGATGCTCTATGTACATATTGCAACCTTTATATAAATAAAGAAATGTTTTGTGGAAAAATTCCCTGTTAGGGATTGTTTATTATATGACGAATTGAAGAAGCAAGATCTATTACTCAGACATATGTCATAGATCTCCAATAAGATCGTTTATCTTGTTTAAGCAATTATTTTCCGAACCTCTTAAGTCTTAGGATCTCATTGACGAAATCAAATAAAAATTAATAATGTTTCATTTTTGGTAGAATCATGAGGCAAGCAAACCATGGCCGATAGCCAGATCCTCTCACTGATGAGGAAGAGCTTGACCCCGACGTTCACAAACAACAGGCGCTTCACAGAACTCAGCAAGGTAAAAGGGAGAACTTGGGTGAGGCTGTGGAGAAGTGGGTCGAGGCCATGGAGGAATATTTTGATGTCACCGGATACAACGAGAGGAGCAAAATGGCTCTCGCTGGGCTGAAGATTGTGGAAACAGGGCATGGAGAAACCATTGCGATACCAACCATCTAGATAGAAATACCTAGTCCTGGAATGATCTCAAAGCTTATCTAAGGAAGAGATTTTGTCCCCCCGGATTTTTAGAAACCATGATGAATGAATTCTTAGAGCTAAACTAGGGGAGCAAAACTATTGAAGAATATTATCAAGCATTTGCTCTTCTCCTCAAGTACTCACCACTGCTAGATGAAGAGCAACTCATGGCTAGGTTCATTCGCTGAATGAACGAATCTTTAGACACCCTAGTCAAAAATGCCAAGTCAGTTTCCATGGGTGAAGCTGTAAGAATGGGGTGAAGGACTTCGCCAAATCCAGCTCCCTCATCCTTCAATTGATTCCAAACCCTGGGAAGTTCTTCCAACCTTCCACCTCCAAAGAGACACCAAGGTCCCAATCAGAATCTGGAGACAGGAAGTTTCAGGAATGAAGGAAGACCTTTTCCTCGAAACTCTGGCTCTTTCAAGAATGCAGAGGGAAGAGCTTTGAAGCGAGAACAGGTGTTTCAGATGTCAGGGGTTTGGGCACCAGCTCAAGGATTGCCCATCTCCTTCTGTGGGCCAAGGAAGCCAAGGTCCCAGAGTTTGAGACAAACTCCTTCGTATCAGTCCAATCAGGGTCCCCCGCAACAAAATCAGGGTAACCCCAGAAGAGTGCCAGCTCAGCCTGCAGCCTCCATGCAAAGTAGTCTCCGAACTCCCTCCCAGAATTGGGAAAACCAAAGAGAGAGAGTTCCACCTCAGACTGCAGTAGCAAGAGCCGTCACTATAGCTGAGGAAGTGTAGGAAGAAAAAGGACAAATCTATGCCGCAATTGAGCATCAGGGGCAGAATCGTCAATTTTTAGTCCTACAGACTTCAGCAGAGTACCAGAGTAAGCAATTCAAGCTTTTGATTGATTCAAGTAGTAATTCTTTTATTTCCCCAGGATGTTTGCGTAAGTTAGTCCTAAATCAAAAATCAGGGAAACCTATATAAGTGGAATTGGCCAGTGGTGGAAAGATTCTTTTCACATACCTTGAGACAGACCTTATTCAGTTTAGTCTAGATGGGAACGTAACAAATTGCTAGTTCAGAGTCCTACCCTTGGGAATCTATGATGGAATCCTTGGAATGGATTGGCTCCATAGGAATCAGGCTGACATTCATTGTCACAATGCAACCATCTCTTTCCTTGACCTTCACGGGAATAAAGTTCAAGGAACTGGAATTTCCAGATCCCCATTGATGCAATTAGTCAAAGCTTCTAAATTGTTAAAAAGGGTCAAAAAGAGGCAAGCTGTTTATGTCATTAAGATGAATCCAGTAGACATGAAATCCAAGGCTAAAGAACTAGAGTGGTTAAGTGAGTATGCAGATGTGTTCCCTGAAGAGTTGACTGAGATGCCTTCGACTCGCGAAGGAGATCATGAGATCGAGTTAACCCCCGGAGCTCAGCCCCAGTAGCCCAGCGTGCATACAAAATGCGAGTCCTTGAAGCCATAGAACTTAAGGAGCAGTTAAGATAACTATTACAGCATGGATTTGTCAGACCAAGTGTCTCACCTTGGGGGGGTTCGCCCGTTCTCTTTCAGAAGAAGAAAGATGGAACGTTAAGACTCTGTCTTGACTACAGAGGATTGAATCAATTAACATTAAAAATAAGTATCCTATCCCTAGGATCGATGAACTTCTGGATTGGTTAAGTGGAACCCAAATGTTCACAAAAGATAGATCTCAAATCTGGGCACTACCAGATTAGAATCAAGGAACACGACATCCCGAAGACAACATTCAATACTTGCTATGGGCATTATGAGTTCACAGTCATACCGTTTGGATTGACTAATGCCTCGGCGATATTTAATCATCTTATGCAGGATATTCTCAGAGAATACTTGGATGATTTTGTTCTTGTCTTCTTTGATGACATATTGGTATACTTAAAGAATGCTGCAGATCATGAAGATCATGTGCGCAAGGTCCTGGAAATCCTAAGGAAGCACCGACTCTTTGCAAAAAAGAGCAAGTGTTCTTTCTCTGTTGACCAGGTGGAATACTTGGGATTCATAGTGTCTAAAGGTGGGATTTCTTATGACCCCACAAAGATCCAAGCAATCATAGATTGGCCGGAACCCAAGACAGTAAAGGAAGTCAGAGGATTCCTAGGATTAACTGGATGGTATAGAATCTTTATACCCAGGTATGCTCAGATAGCATCCCCTTTAACTAACCTTCTCAAGAAGAGTACCCTATTTCAGTGGACTGCTATGTGTCAGAGTGCCTTTGATAAGTTGAAGACAGCCTTAGTAACCAACCCTATCCTTAAATTGCCAAATTTTACCAAACCTTTTGAGTTAGTTACTGATGCCAATGGTTTTGCCTTAGGCAGTGCTCTTATGCAGGAAGGTCATGTAGTGACCTATGAATCCCAAAAGGACAGAACACATGAGAGAAATTATGCCGTCCATGAGTTACTCTCAGTAGTTTATGCTCTGAAGTTGTGGATACATTATCTTTTGGGATAGAGATTCGCCTTGATGACAGATCATCAAAGTTTGAAGTGGATCTTTACCCAAAGGGATCTCAACATGCGTCAAAGGAGATGGATGCAGACCTTGCAGGAATTCGATTTTGAAATTAAGTATCGGCTAGGGAAAGAAAATGTGGTAGCAGATGTGCTCAGCAGAAAAGCCTCCTTGCTTGTAATTACAGTGGTGTCAAATCAGTGAAGCAAGGGAGAGAATCATGTAGGATAAATTCTTTGCCCCTATTGCTACACTTCTGATGCAGGAAAGCAAGACTCCTCAGGAAATGAGTCGAGTTCTTGGGTGGTACAAATTCAATGCAGGATGCATGTATTATAATAATCGGCTATGCATTCCCAATGATGAGGGAATAAAGGGAAGGATTCTGAGAGAAGCCCATGATAGCCTGATAGTAGGAATCTAGGGTTTATAAAAACCTATATGTCTGTGAACAAAAGCTTCTTCTAGCCACGACTCAAAAAGGATGTACTTGATCATGTGCGGCAATGCTTAATGTGTCATAGAGTAAAGGCAGAGAGAGTCAAGATGCCAGGGAAACATGCTTCTAGACATTACACAAATGAAGTGGGAATGTATCAGTATGGACTTTGTCATTGGACTACATTCAGTGAAATCAGGTTACAACTCCATTTTTGTGGTAGTTGACAGACTAACCAAAGTTGCCCATCTAATTCTAGTGAAAGAAACATACACTGCAGTGGATGTTGCCCCATGGATGTTGCCCCAGAGTTTTCCTTAAAGAGATCTTCAGATTGCATGGCTTACCCAGGAGGGTAGTAAGTGACAGAGATCCCAAGTTCACATCGAAATTTTGGACTGTATTCTTTGAAGCAGTAGGAACTTTCTTAGATCTCAGTACAGCTTATCACCCCGAAAAACAGATGGCCAGACTGAAAGAGTGAATCAGGTAATAGAAGATATCCTTCGTTCATGGTGTGGCAGGGAACCCAAGGAGTGGTTAAGCCATTTGCACTTTGTTGAATTCGCTTACAATGCTTCTTATCATTGAAGCATTGGGATGAGTCCTTTTAAAGCTCTGTATGGACAAGATTGCCTTACACCATTGACTTGGTACGACCCATTGATCAGAGTCGAAATGTCCAGACAAATGCTTGATGATATGGAGACCAACAAATGCAATCAATCCGTAAAGATATTAAGGCAGCCCAACATAGGTAAAAGTAGTATGCAAATAAAAAGAGATCAGAGAGAGAGTTTGAAGAATCAGATATGGTCTTCATTCGAGTACGACCGAAAAGAAGTTCCTTATCTTTAGGGAGGTACAAGAAGCTCTATCCCAGATATTGTGGACCATATGCTATTATAAAGAAAGTAGGCGATTTAGCCTAAAAATTTCTTCTGCCTCCCCATCTCAAGGTACATAATGTATTCCATGTCAGTTTGCTTAAGAAATATGTACCCAGCTGCCCGAGTCACGTGCTTGATGATGAACAATTGATTTCTCTGAGAGAGTTTTTAGTCAAGTGGAAGTTCTTCCCTCTAGAAGACGCCACCTGGGAGAAAGAAGAAGAGTTGGTAAAAAATTACTCCCGAGATGAGGACATCTCGCGTTTTTCAAGTGGGAGAGGATGTAAGATTCCTCCTCAGCCTGAATAATAAATAAGCTTTTACCTCAATCCTCTGTAATCATTTCCTATATCAGAATGCAAGAAAATATTATTTTTCCTTATTTTTGCCTAGAGAAACGAAAAATTCTAGAGAGAGGTATTCAATATTGAGATACTTTTGGATATAAAAATTCTCCTAATATCAAAAATATATTACCTTGAAACAGAAGTTCAAAATAAATTCTCCAAGGTGCATTAGGAATCAATTAAAAATGGTATAAGGGACCTTAGCCTAAGGGTCTAGATTTTCAAAAATTTCCAGATTATGGTCTAATTAAGGTTCCCATGGACCAATAGGATTAATCCAAGTGTTGAGATGAGATAAATAAAATGAATAAAAGAAAATACCCAAAAATGAGTAAATGCTCACATAAGATGAAGAGTTGACTGAGTACAAGGTTTATTAGTTAAAAATGTATAGATATTACTAAAAAAATGAGATATGTTAGAGAAATGATGAATTTTTGACACCTTGGTAAGGAGAGGGGGACCTTTGATGTAGGCGCCTCTTTCACATGTGTGGAAGGGTTTTTTAATTCAAAAAAATTATGATATTTTTATCTCTCCTCTCTCTTGGATCAAACTGGATCAAAAGGGGAGACAAACTGGTCCAAATCTTGGCCAAATTGAGTGAAACTGAAGCTAGAAAATTCTAGAACCCAGTTGGACTTAGTTAGTGGCCTCCCTCACCTATAAATAGACCCTCATTCCTTTCATCTGTGAGCTATACCATGCCAGTATTACAATAAAATAATCATATTTTCTATTATCCCTTAATTTTCCTCTACTTTTGGGGAGCTTGGAGGTTCTCTCTCTCTCTTCAAAAACTCTTGGAGCTCTCTTCTCCTCTTGCTAACCAATTGATTGGTTGGGGGATTCACTTCTAGAAAAGAAACAAGCTAATCCTTGAGGTAAGAATGAATTTTATGGTTTTTTGTTAATTTCCTCAAATGACTTCTCTTCTCAACCCCTCTCAAGCTCGAGAAGTTTTTTAAATGGTTGTTTTAAATTCAAATCAAGCTTTTCCTAAGAACCTTAATGTTTAATTAAGAAAAAATTAATCATTATGCTTATTTAGAATGCTTTCTTATGTATATCTCTCTCTCAAAAAGAAAAGTAATCTCTATGACTAATTCTTTAGCAAATGAATGCTTCTCATTGATAATTTCTTAGTTCAAAACCAAACTCTAGGCTTGATAAGCTAGAGATTAAGAAAAATGGTACTTTCATGATTTTGTGTTAACAAAATAATGGTTAATTCTTTTAGATTATTTAATTAACTCTCAATGAGAAAGAGATAATCCTATCGAATTGGGAAAATAGGAATAATGGAATTAGCTTAATCTAGTGGGATAATCATAATTAAGTTTATGGTTATGGTTAAAATTATGATTAAAATTCATAGTTTAGATTCAAGCTTAAAAAAATAGATCTTCTATCATATTTTCATTACAATGTTTTATTCTTTTAGAAAAATTAAAAATTATTAGTAATAGTAGTGAAGCTATGGTAATTTTTTTTGAAAAAGATACATATCTTGGTTTTATGCATAATACTAAAAGAGGAACTCCTACCATATTGTAGGTTTAGAAATTTAAAGCAAAAATAATGATTTTGATAATATTTAGGAAAGAATATTTTTTTGTAATTATGTATAATTATTTAAGAAAAAGAGAAATTTTTGATAAATTTATTTTATGCATAAGAATTTTTAAATGATAAAAGAGAATTCTCATGACATTTGGAATTTAATCATTTAAATGCAAAAAGAGGAATTTTTGGCATATTCAAAATAATGGATATTTTTATTTAATTTAAAAAAGAGAAATTTTAGATAAATTTATTTTATGTATAAGAATTTTTAAATGATAAAAGAGGAATTCCCATGACATTCGAAATTCAATCATTTAAATACAAAAAAAGAGAAATTTTAAGCATATTCGAAAAAATGGATATTTATATTTAATTAAAAGAAGAATTTTTATGGTATTTTAAGTAGAAAAAGGTTTAAATTAAGTTTGATATCAAAAGAGGAATTTTCACCATAATTCCACCTAGAAAATTAGGATTGATAGTTAAATTGGTGCAAAGAATATTCTTAGATATTTTATGTGGATAAATCACCAAATTGATATTTACCCAAAATTGGATTAATGGAAGAAGAGTATTTTTATAAAAACCCGATATTCTCATATAGAACTATTTCTTAATCTATTATGGTTAGGAAGGAATGAAATTCATAAAGTTAGAATTTTCCTTACGATTAAAAGTTCAGTAGATGTTTATCTGAAGAAAATCCTTAGGAATCAAAGTTAGAAGTAAACCGAATAATTTTGGTTAGACCACGATTGTGAGAATGGCGGCCAGTAAACTACTTGCCCATCTCTTGAATCTGAATCAAGCAAAAACCTCGTGACCAATTCCAATTCTTGACATTAAGAATAGACTACCGTTGAATTAGCGTAGTTTTTCCTTAACCGAAATTACCAAGAATCTAGTTAGAAATTCAATCAAATGATGGGTGGATTACACTGATGAGAGATCAGTGATTCTCATTAAGAAAATTTGGATTAAGGGAAAAGGGTTTTGTGGAACCAATCTCGAACCGGGAATTCTACTTGCATAGAACCTCTATTTTCTTTTAAAGGACTGTTTTATGCCAGAATGCTAGAGGAAGCATTTGGTATGTGTTAACTAAGGAGAGACTCCTTGCAATAGCTAGTGGGGAGTCGTCCGAGGGACGTCGCTCGTGGTGGCAAAGCTTGCGGATGTCTTGACCAGCCGGTATAACACCTGTATTCCTTTTGCTCAAGGGAATACCCAATAAACAACATCCCTGCTTACCCTCAACTCACGTGTAGCAGGGTTATAACACCTGTATTCCTTTTGCTCAAGGGAATACCCAATAAATACACATTTTTCAGCTTTTGGATCCACCTTAGTTCTCATCTCATTTGGCACATGCACATATGCAATGCATCCAAAGACTTTCAGATGAGACAAATCAGGTTTTCGGCCAGTAAACCTCTCCTCTGGAGTTACATCATGTATGGCTGCAGCAATTGGAGTTTTGTTCATGATGTAAACTGCTATAGAAACAGCCTCAGCCCAATAGTTATGCGGCATATTCCTCTCTCCCATCAATGCTCGTGTAATCTCAGCAATGTGCCTATTTTTTCGCTCAGCAACTCCATTTTGCTGCGGAGTGTATCTGCATGTAAACTGTCTTTGAATACCATTCTTCTGTAAAAATTCAGAGAACTCATTCGAGAAGTACTCTCCCCCTCCATCTGACCTTAGTCACTTTACATGTTGCCCTGTTTGCTTTTCAACCATAACTCTGAAACTCTGAAAATGAGTGAACACCTCACTCTTCTCCTTCATGAAATATACCCACACTTTCCTTGTGTGGCATCAATAAATGTCACATAGTAGGAACCCATACATCTGAATGCACAACGTCTAGTGCATTTCTGCTCACATTTCTCTACATGGAAATACATGCTTTGTTTGCTTTTAAAATTGGCATGCTTCACATATTTTCTGCATACCTTCAACTTTAAACTTTGGCAGCCTTGTTACAGTTCCTTTAGTCTGCATAGACTTCATTCTCTGCACATTCACATGTCCAATTCTTTTATGCTAAATGTCTGTGTCTGCAATAATTCCTAAACCATTTGCAAACATCGCAGCACTCACTTCAGGCATGTTTACATTTCAATGTAAACATTTTGCCCACTATGTTGCCTTTTGCAACCAACCAGCACTTGTCAACATAACAACCATCAGGGTTAAACCGAACCTGTAAACCCTACTCAATCATCCGGCCAACTGAAACCAGATTCTTTGTTATGTTCGGCACATGAAGTACATCTGCAAGGTACTTCACTTTGCCATCCTACATAGACAATGGCACATCTCCACCATGGGTAATTGGATGAGCAGTGTCATCCCCTGTTTCCACAAAACCTGGTCTTTCAACGTTTTTCATCTCCTTGAACCACTCCCCATGACTTGTCATGTGGTTTGAAGCACCTGAATCAACGTACCATACATCATCTTTATGTGCTGCTTCAACATTTTCAGACATGGCATTAACGACATACTGCATAACAAACAACCTTTCATTATCCTCATTGTTTGTGCTCGAGGATGCATAGTTGTTTTGTTGCAATTTCCCATTTTGCATGTCAGCCTGCGTCTTATAACAATCTACTTGCACATGTCCAGGCTTACCATAATAAAAGCATCCACGTGTATCATTATACTGCCTTTGCCAATTTCCACGACCTCTTTGACTCCCCTCATGGGTACTGGGAGGACTGGAGGATATGGTACCCCCATGTCCATCTGCTGTTCTTGTCAAACAATCTCACTGACCTCACCCCTAAAAAATTGGTTACCCAAATCATAGTGCACAATAGCAAGTGGTCGCAGACATGAACTAAGGCACACCTTGTCGCTCTCCACACTGATGCAATGTCGTTATAGTGTCCTGTATGCTCTAGCCATGGACCTAGTACCAGCAAAGTAATCTAGGACTGCATCCCCATGATCAGTGAGAGAACGTCCCGAGTAGCCATTTGCCATAGTAGAAGCCTACAATTACCATATGTACAAATGGATGACAATGTCTAAGACATTGATTATATAACAATTTCACTGCTTGAACTATGCACATGATTACCTTACGAAAGACTTGCTACTACGCTCAACATTATATTAGATGGGATCCCTGTCTGCATCCAATTGGTATGGGGAGGTTTCCTCTTGCGCTTTCAGCTTTAAGAAGATATCATCACCAACCTCAAAACCTCCACAATCTGCAACTACCTCGCCTCCCCGCCTGTCATACTTTGGACGAGTGGACGTACTCTCATTGGGCTACATGAAGATAGCGATGACCAAAGTAGAGACCTACTTGCGCACACTAGTAAGTACATTAGGGAGGGAAATCATTGAGCTCGACTTTCACAAAAACCAAAGAATCCTGCACTCACCTCTTTTTGGCCATCTTATGACATGACATAGAGATATCACAGGACGCACAAGAACAAAGTTCTTCACGATGTGAAGTTCCAAGTTCCTGCCTCCCACCGCACAACAATCCCTAGGTGCTCCACACACTTAGAGTGCACACCATAGTGCCATCGGCATGTAGGAACTTTGCAGCAAGCACAAAAGCCGACTCCACAAGAATCTCTTGAAAAACATTCCACCGAGGAACCTCTAAAGAGCCCTTGTGGAGACACATATCTGTAGGAAAATTAGCCCACACCAAGCACATGCCTCCACCAAGGCTATCGAAGGCATCCATGCTTCCCCAACTCGTTAAAGATCCCCTAAATCATTGCAATACTGCAAGATTCGTGGAACAACAAAGCATGTAAGGGGAGTGCAAATGCTATAATGACGATGAATGGAGAGAGTCACTCGCGCACACCTGAGAGATTGTACCTATGTTTTCACTTTCCCATAAGCGCGAGACGGAGGTGATCAATGTTAGAGCTCAAAACTAAGTGCAAGGGGTTCACCACAATGGGACGGTAGCCTACATTTACACAACACCAAATACATGTTATGAGCGTTGATGAATAAATGTTCTAATGAATTCTTTAACACGTTAAGTTTACTTACTAGATCCCAAGAGGTCCGCCTCATCATCTTTTGAACTCTCTGACCCCTTCTCTTGGGTCTCGCTATGTGAATGGGTCACTTGCTTTGCCCTGTGCTTGCATGGGACTATCACTCATCTTCATGCTCATCATCCTTGGAATGGCTGTCCTCACATTCCTATCTGAGTCATCCTCTTCCCAGTCTGGCTGTGAACTTTTTTTGGGACGATGGTGTTGATTTCTTACCCTTTTTCTTCTTGGGGGTCAATTCTTGCTCAATGGCATGCTTCTTGCCCTTTCTAGCCACTGCATTCAACCAACATTAGAACTGTAAACTCCCAAAAACAGGCTTTATACCTTGTACAAATTAAATACTGTACATAAGGAAATGTACTTTGAAACTGCTTTGCCTCCTCTGGTTGGAGGAAACTCCCCCTCTAGGTAGTCTAACCACCATGGACAAAGTATCCATGTGTCCTTGCCCTGAAGCTCATCAATCCACTCTTCAGGGTATAATCTTGTCTCCTCCACCTCAGACAACACCCATGCGTCTGAAGGATGCTTGGGAATATAGACCCGATCACGTACACTACTTCTCCACCACCTAATACACATCCATTAAAGAGGTCTAAGAAACCAATACAAGAATCAAGACAACTTCTCCACCATGCAAGGTAAAAAAAGAGAGTTGTGGTACTTTATACCTATACAAGAGGCGTCGTGTTGTGCATGGTAGGTGTGGTTATTGGTCAGGATCCAAGGTAGCACGCATTTGTCCTTTCCACCCACCAAATGAATTCTCAAAATGAGACTTCCTATAAGATTTTAGGGCATCCGTGATACCTACTCCAGAGTCTTCTGTGGCTCTTTCGTGCATGCCAGCTACTACTGCAGCTGAGCCTGCTGCCTCCAGCTTTGCGTGCAATTTGAGCATGTACTCAGTCAATTGAAACCAGCACACATGACGATGGATCCACATGAAGAAGGATCTGTCGGATGGCAGAATTTGCGCATCCCTTATAGCAAACTCGCCTACATTGGTAAACAAGGATTAGGTTTCTAATAACTTTAAAAAAAATGTAATGCATCAAGAGAGTTGGAGATCTTACTCTTCATTTGAAACATGTGCTCGAGCAATCTTGGCTAGCTTCGATGTAGTGAATTTGCTAGCCTTTTCACCCCACCTTGGTACAAGATCACTTTTTTAAAGAACTCTTTCCCATAGTCAGGGTTGGCAATTTGTGCTAGCTCATGTCCCCTTTTAGTGAAGAGGGCCTCTGTCTCCTTTAGGGCATCCCTATAGTTCTTATCGAACAATTCTGCATCCATCATGTATTCTCTACTCCCTTGCTCAGGCAAGCCACTGATCTTGGCTTAGAACGTGGTATCGAAGTTCGATTGCAATGTGTTTATATTTGTTTAAGAAACATACTTCGAAATGAAAACATTAAGAAATATATTTCGAAATTAAAACATACTACAATGCGCACACACCTTGAAAACTAATTGTGGCAAGAGTGCCATGGGAAGCTTTAACCACTTGGATCTGTTGGGTCCCCGATGAGTAAGCGCTTTTTGGGCCCATGCATGATCAACATCACTAAACTTTGACAACAACACAATGTTTATTTATTTCATATACACATTGTACAATGCATTTATTTGTTGATCATGCATAGCACCAACAAGAACTCCGCCTCCTCTTCCTCAAGGAACTAGAACACTCTGCAATTCACCTTGGGAATCCTCTCTTTTTTTTGACTCGATTGGTATTCACCCATTCTTGCCAAGATTTGAGTCAATGATTGCCATCCCAAACAATGTGCCAACAATGTGTTTCCATCCTTTGGTCTCCTCTAATACCGTGTCAAATTCACTTGACAATGATAGATCATGGCCGGCTGCAGTCGATGATCAAATGGAATGGGGGCTTTGCTTGGGAATCCCTCTGAGACAATGAATGCCACCATTGTTGATTGGTACTTTCTCTCCTCGATGCTTTTGATCAGCCCCTCGATAGAATCGTCATTCGTGTGTGGATTATTGGGTTTGCAAGGGAGGCGACAAAGCGGCACTCTAGGCTCACTCTAGGAAGGCGTTTTTGGTTGTCGACCAAGTGGTCCTCCACCCAATTCATAGAGATGTGTCGATCAACCACTTGGCCAAAACTCTCTCTCTTAGACTCCTCTTCTTCTACAACCGTGGCACTATTGGTGGCCACACGATTGACGGTGGCCGTTGAAGAACCAACTTCCATAGTCAACTGCTGTAATTGTGAGGTGTTTGTCACCTCGCTTAATGTGGCCACCACTTGTGATATGTCCACATTTTGTGAGAGAATGATCTCATCTTGCGATTTGGTGAACCCTTTCGATTGCAAACGAGTCCATGGAGGCATTTTGTCTTGAATAATACACATCCATATTACCATGAATAGTTCTTAAATTAGTCTTTTTTCATTTAATATGTGATGCAATTATCTTAAATTAGTATTTAAACTTCATTAATTTTTTATTCCAATTACATGTGATGCTATTGGAATTGTTATGCTATCTAGCTGAAGTTTACCAGGAGAAGTTTAATGATTGAGAACTCTTTCTTTGGCGTTGAGGGCAAGTGAGGACCATTATCGCGCTTGAGGGCATTCCAACCATTGAGGTGTGCTTATTGAGAGAGAAAGGACGACACCTTGTGGTGGGAGAGAGAGCTCGACTCTTTGTGGGAGGGGTTGAGAGACAAAGAGAGACGACGGCTGTTGAGGTGTTGAGAGAGAGAGAGGGAGGACGACTGTTGAGTGGTTGAGCGAGAGAGGAGGGCGAGAGAGAGAGAGAGAGAGAGAGAGAGAGAGAGAGAGAGAGAGAGAGAGAGAGAGAGAGAGAGAGAGAGAGAGAGAGAGAGAGAGAGAGAGAGAGAGAGGATTTTGAGGCTATTGATGAGAGAGAGAGAGAGAGAGAGAGAGAGAGAGAGAGAGAGAGAGAGAGAGAGAGAGAGAGAGAGAGAGAGAGAGGCTTTTGAGGCTATTGATGAGCGAGAGAGAGAAAGAGAGCGGGGCTTTTGAGTTGATGGTTGAGAGAGTGGGGCTTTTGAGTTGATGGTTGAGAGAGTGGGGCTGTTCAACGAGAGAGAGAGAGAGAGAGAGAGAGAGAGAGAGAGAGAGAGAGAGAGAGAGAGAGAGAGAGAGAGAGAGAGGATTTTGAGGCTATTGAGAGATCTTTTGTGAGCCCTCAACATTGGTTGTGCAACGGCTATCAAGCCGTTGCACAACCAACCACGTGGCCATGCAATGTGGCCTGCATGGCCTTTGCCGCGTGCCATGCATGTGGCAAAGGCCATGCGCCCGTGTGTAATTCCTGCACGCAAGCATTACATGTGGCATGGCCACGTGTAATTCCCAAGTGCAGGCATTACATGTGGTAGTGTCATTTGTAATGCCTAGCTCGTCACGTGGAATAGATAGACAATGTGGCATGCTACAGTGTGCCACTGGCTTGGATAGCACACGTGGCACCATCTAGTTGGTGCCATGTGTGCCACACATGGCACCCACATGGACTGGGCCACCACAAATTCCACATAGGTGCCACGTGTATTGCACCATGCACGTGGCACCATGTGCACATTGCACTACACATGTCGGTCGCAATGTAATGCTTGCACTTGGGCATTACACATGGCAGCCACGTGTGATGCCCATCTTGTGGCCTCATATGTGGTAGCCATGTGTGGCATGGCCATGCCACGCATGGCTATTTGATGCCTCTTGCGCCCCCTCCACCTCCTCTCACGCCCTCTCTTGCGCCCCCTCCACCTCCTTGCGCCGAAATTAAGCCCCCCCTACACCTCCTCTCGGCCCACTCCACCTCCTCTTGTGCCCTCCTCTTGACCCCCTCTACCCTCTTCTTGCGCCCTCCTCAAGCGCCCACTCCACCTCCTCTCACGCCCTCCTTAAGCACCCTCTCCACCCTGAACCTCTATCAAGTGCTTCGGCCATGTCACGCATGGCTATTTGATGCCTCTCACTCCCCCTCCACCTCCTTGCACCAAAATTAAGTGCCCCCTACACCTCCTCTCAGCCCACTCCACCTCCTCTCGCGCCCTCCTCTCGGCCCCCTCGGCCCTCTTTTTGTCCCCTCCTCAAGTGCCCACTCTACCTCCTCTCGCACCCTCCTTAAGCGCCCCCTCCACTGTGAACCTCTATCAAGTGCTCTCTCCTCAAGCACCTCCTAAGCTCCTCTCCTGAGCGTCCACTTCTGTGTTTTTTCTACGCGTCATGACCATGCCATTGTTAGAGGAGCTTACCATGGAGTGTATCATCTTGCAAGGATACATGGCGCTTGATGAGATGTACAAGAATGACTCAATCAATCCCAACTTGTACCAAGCTAGAGAGATTTTGGGGAGTTTATTATTAGAATTGAAGCAAATAATCAAAGGAAAGGAGAACAACCCGGCAACGATAGATATGTTTGAGCTCAAAATATCAAGTGCAATTGCTTATTGGAGGACATACAGAGACATTAACGATGAGAACGAGCAATTAATTAGGAATATGGCCCAATCAATGGTTGCCCATCGTAGAAACTTATGAGTGTGTTTCCTACTAAGTATTGATGTTTGTAATAATGTTGGCATTACTTCATAATGTAGCCTCATTGATGCAGAAATAATGTTGGCACTACTTCATAATGCCAACTTCTTTGATTTAGTTATAATGTTGACACTACTTCATAGTGTCAACTTCTTTAATGTATTTGTTGAGTTTTTTAGATGGTTATGTTTTTTGATGTTCATCTTGTAAACCATGATGAAAGAGAGTACGGAGAGAAATAGGACAGAGATAAGGGAGAGAGATGATTGGATGCTAATTTCAGAAAAAGAAAATTAATGTATATTTATTTTTTTTAGATTTTTTTTTGAATTTTTAAAAAAATAATCAAAAATATAATTAAATTATAACGGTCTAATTAAAAACGGTCGACTTTTTTAAGGGTGTTAATCACCATTCAGTACTTGTGTACTCCCTACCTATTGTACCATTCTTTTTTGTTCTTGTGTACTTTATTTTTTCTCCTCTTTATAATGAGTTGCATAATCACATTCCCATCTTCTAAGAAAGAACTGAGTTTCGACAATGGATGGGTTGTGGTGGTGAGTGCAAAGTTTTTACATAAGCAAGTAGCTCCCCACTCATTTTGTGGATTGCAAGCATAGTAAGTATTGGGACCCAAGAGTTACACATCCCTCTCAAGGCAACCTCTAAATATGAGGGGGAGGAGTTCTACATACATGAGGACTCTTTATTAGTGGCAATAATTGATTCTTCATTGAAGTCAAACCTAGAACCAATAGTTGATTCTTCATTGAAGTCAAACGTAGAACCAATAGCCATCTTAGATAGGCTGCCCACCAGAGAGGTCTTCCAACTTTAGAATACCTTTTCAGCATGAAGAAGGGAAACACATTAACAAAGATTTTGCTAAATGTCAAAGACGTTATCAAGGACGTGGAGATTCCTAGATAATACAATGGTGATATTGCATTTGAGTTCCTAGATAATACAATGGTGATATTGCATTTGAGTTCCCATCGACCATGGGAACATGCCCATGAATGGACTCCATGGAGCATAAGTATGATCCCCACTGGTGGTCAAAGCTGCAAACCTCTAACATTGCCTTCCCTGGAGTATGTTGGCAAAGCCATTGTCTAGGTCGTTTGAAGTGTGTTTATAAACTTTGCTCGTGTTTAAAGAACCATAGGGTGTCAAATACATCACATTTTACTGGAAGCATGCTAAAGGCACAAACCACTAGAGAGGAGTGCAACAATGCGTCTGGGAAGCTCCTTTGCCATTATTGCTCAATTCTAGCGATGTGCATTGCTACATGCAATTGCTACATATATTATGTGATGCCCTCCAACAAGATGATGAGAAGGTTAATGATACACATTGGCACTCATCAACATAATGTATGTGCATGCACATCAAAGGCACTAATTGATAGGACCATGCAAATGGTGTCCAGGTTGTTAGGGGTGGATCGCAATGTAGGGGAAAGGAAGGTCCAAATGTGTGTGACAAAAGAAATTGTCGTGGGCAACACTAGTGCAAGAAGGTGGTTCCTCACATTTCATTGGGGGAACAAGAGTTCATCAACATTGCAGAGGAGATGGGACCAATAGGTGGAAGATAGCTGGTAGGCTAATTTGGTTGGGAAATTTGGTTTATGTTATTAAAATCTAGATAAGATGCATTGTAATATTTGAACAATTTATGTTTTAGGTTTTGGAGAGTTTTGGTTTGGATGCACTTCTGAAGCTGAAGTGAGAGCACACTTATGACTTCTTCCATGCAAGCAAGTTCCCAGGTTAAGGGTCCTTAGGTGAGAAGTGCTATGTTTTCAAGATGTCCACCATTGGACCCGTTTCAGGGTTGGATTTGATGAATCGAATGCTGTTAGAATAGCACCAACAACATAGCACATGAGGAATAGGTCTAGCTCTCACTCCTTAGAATTTATCCCACATAGTGTGTGTGCCACTCATTGTCACAAAGGCTATATAAATGGGCCTTTCCTTTGTTGTAAATCATAACACACAACTCAAGCAATACATCAAGTAAGTCTTTGGTATTTTGTCCCATCTATTGCATTTGTTTATCTTGCATCTTATTTATGTTCTTTTAATCATGTTTAGCTTTAAGCCACCTTAAGCTCTAGCCTAGCCTTGATCCATGAATTCCAACATGGTATCAGAGCAAGGTTGGCTAGGCTTGGTCTAATTAGGTCATACATTAGGGTAAGTCTTTGCAAAGTGATGCCCACAAGTGAAGCGTTGCTAGCAAAGATTGTATTAGGTCTCTCCATGTGTTATTAGGGTTACATTAGAGCTCAACAACAACTGCATGTGTGTGTTCTTTGGAGAGAGAGAGTGAGTAGCTAGAAAATCTACAGCAACAACTTGGCAACAATCAAAGAGCCAGACACACATGCATCAGGAAACTCGCAGCCCGACGACTCTTGCACCTGAAGCAATACATCAAAATAGAGGAGCTCTTCAGCCAAGCACAAGAGTGCTACACACACAGCAGCTCTCAAACGCAAAGCGGAGAAGCAGTTCCGTGCTGCCTCATCAACAAACGAGTGGCATCCTTCTACAGTAGTAGCAGACCAGCTTCTTCTCCAACTTCTTTGCACAAGCGACACCATCCAACCAATTGCGCTTCTAAGCGCACCCCTGTAAGCAGCCTGGTGTAGTCCTTCAGCAGAAGCAAGACCTCCACAGAAGCTCGACGCAAGAACGAAGAGAGGGGGGAGAGTAGCGCAGCTCCAGAAGCATAGGCAGAACCCTCACAGAAAAGAAGAAGAAGATTAGCAGCAACACCACCTTGATCTCCTCTGACAATATCAGTGCCACCTACTATCTGACATAATCTCAAAGATCCAAAAATTCTGCCACCACCCGCGCAGCACGCCAGGAGAATCTTTTTGGTAATTTTATTAAGGTTTTTTCCTTAACCTTAGTGTGCTCACAAGAGGGGATGTTCACATGGCCAACATATACACCTTTCTCTTGGGACTATTTCATATGGGTAAGATAACACAAACATCGAAAAACTCAACTTGGGCATCGCCATTGATATCGATGTCTTCACTTCAGCTCCAAGTCAGAGATGCATGGAAACGACGCCGCAAAAGAATGTCGTCCTTGTAAATACTTCACACATTTTTTCATTTATTTTTTGCATACCCCTTGCACATCCTAGTGACGCATGTTTCAAATTCCGTTGTGCATCGTACTTGGATTAGACACTAGCCATGAACTTACACATGTGCTAAGACCTTCCACTGTACACAAAAAATTTGCATGTGTGCTGCATTTTTTGGGTTCTAGACAGTGCCCGTGTTCACAAACACATTGGTAAGTCCGCCCACCTGCATGACATCTCGTCGCATCACTTGGTTGCTTTGAGGGAGAAAATGAGGTGACCTTACCCATTAGAAGTTGCTTTCCAAAACCTAAGCTCATTTGTAAGCATAACTAGGGCTAGCATCAACCATCATAACTGGCATCATAAGCCAAAAGAAGTGGCCATTGTAACCAGCATTGTAAGTTGTAACTAGTCACATAAATGTCATTGTAAACCTAACTAAAGTAAGACCTACGGGCATCAGCATGGTCATCATAAACAGCATTGTCAAACTAGCATTGCCATCAGTAAAGCTGTGTTGTTAGTGAGGAGGGGTGTTAGAATAGCACCAACAACATAGCACATGAGGAATAGGTCTAGCTCTCACTCCTTAGAATTTATCCCACATAGTGTGTGTGCCACTTATTGTCACAAAGGCTATATAAATGGGCCTTTCCTTTGTTGTAAATCATAACACACAACTCAAGCAATACATCAAGTAAGTCTTTGGTATTTTGTCCCATCTATTGCATTTGTTTATCTTGCATCTTGTTTATGTTCTTTTAATCATGTTTAGCTTTAAGCCACCTTAAGCTCTAGCCTAGCCTCGATCCATGAATTCCAACAAATGCAACGAACAAGCTCTAGTGACTTGTGACATGCATGGATACAGTTAGATCACACCCAACGAACATCAAATTGGGTGACCATGGCTTGTCATATATATGATCCAAGGTAGCAAATTACCAATGTAGAGTATTTAGGTGGTTAGAACAAGCTAATTGTACAACCTCTTAAATGACTATCGTTTTCACACAACATGCATGATCTTCTCACCATTGCAACATGTGAAATGAAAGAGGAGGATATGGAGACCCAATGTCTGTTCTAGGAGTGCATTAATGAAGTGATGGCCAACCATGGTTGTGAGAGGGAAGATTTCTATGGTTTCATGGAGCAGACAAACTGGAATGCAGTTACTGGTGGAATGCAGTTCGACATGTGAATGGTGGAAAAAACAACGTCTTGATAGATAGGGAGAGGTCTTGCCTATTTCATTGGGAGCAAAGCACAGTTGCCCACACAACAAAGTATGTGTGTGTTACATCTCAAGGAGAGCACAAAGCAATGTGTGAGAAGTGGCGCATGGCTCCTACCAGTGAATCTGAATCTGCATCAGTGGAGGCTCGATTGATACGTAGTGAGCATAGCACATTGGGGTTTAGTCATGTGATGACAACGATAGAGAGAAGTAATGAAGGTCCAAATACCCCAAGAACAAACCTAGTAGAAAGCAAGCATGGAAGTTGGCTAGCAGGGAAAGGATATAGACACAAGATTTCTCTTTATGATGCATGTACTACCGATATGGTGAATGCAATTTTGTAAAGCACAAAAGTCTCTTATACTCAAGGCAAGCACATAGGGAGAGGCCCAAGCTTGGAGAAAAAGAATGGTGCTCTACAAGCCCTGCCTAAGTGGTCCAAATAGTTAATCAGGCAACTGAAGAAGGAACACCCATGTACAGGGCGCCTACCACTCTCACTGGTGACAAAGAAAGTGCACGTCACAAGAGACCGTCAAGGGTGGTAATTGATATTGATGAGGAGGCCACGCATCAACCAGAGTACAACACACATGTAAGAGACCACAAGTATTCTGGGAGGCCACGAAAGATCAATTTCAAAGAACGTGATACAAGCAGAACTCCAAAAAGAACTATAGAAGTCATAGAGGGAAATGTTATTGAGCGCAAGGTGAATGAAGCAATGTGGGAAATCCGAAGGACATGCATTGGCAGCAAGGTCACATGCAATGGAACAAGGCCTGCCCAAGTGGTCCGAACAGTTAATCAGGCAACTGAAGGACCACATGTACAGGGCACCTACCACTCTCACTGGTGTGACAAAGAAAGTGCACGTCACAAGAGACTGTCAAGGGTGGTAATTGATATTGATGAGGAGGCCACGCATTGACCAGAGTACAACACACATGTAAGAGACCACAAGTATTTTGGGAGGCCATGGAAGATCAATTTCAAAGAACATGATACAAGTAGAACTCCAAAAAGAACTATAGAAGTCACAGGGGGTAATGTCATTGAGCGCAAGGTGAATGAAGCAACGTGGGCAATCCAAAGGACATGCATTGGCAGCAAGGTCACATGCAGTGGAATGCCTCGTGGGGGTAAGAGGTGTAGGCGACACATAGTCAGATCTGCTAAGGGTGTGCCTGCACCTTCTTTTGATGAAGGCTATCGGCAAGCACCCTAATGGTCTCATTAGACAATGGATGTGGTTCTGCCCTAGCCACATGCTTCATTGCTATATTGTGGATAACAACATAGACCCAAAGCCTAGTCCACCACCCAAGATATGGCCAGTTGCTAAGGAACGAACCTCACAAACAAGGAGGTATATTCATTGTGGAAAGGTGGATACCACATGGAGAACAAGAATGCAGAAGGTGTTGTGCCCACCCCATCGCGTAGAAGTGGGCTTCAAGGTTCTTTACAACTGCAACTTCAAAAGATCTGCCATATGGGTCCACTACTAACATAGAGGCTGGTGGGTTAAGCATGCGAAATGGCATAAGAGTCAAGTACCGCACGTCAATATCAGAGGAAGCAGCCAAGAAAATAAAGGCCGCTTTGAAAATGAAAGCTATGGTGGTAGAAGAAGTGCAAATAGTGGAGCACAAGTGTATGAAGTTTTCAAGATCGAATCGCACGGGTATGATGCACACGTGGGAAAATATGATGTGCATGTGAAAGACGAACTATCTTGTACATGTCCAGATTTTACAGATAGAGATGCCAAGAAGAAGCCGTACCTTGCATGCAAGCACTTGTACTTCATTTATTTACGTGTGTTAGGCTTAAGCCAAAGCTAGAATATGCTCATCCACCAACCTATCTTATCTGACCTTGAGCTTTACAATGCCTTGTCTCGTAGGAGAACATACCCTAATTTATATATTTGAATGTAAGGATAATCAATTGAGCTTTGATATTTTGGGATAACCTTTGTGGATGTTACCTCATTGTAGAGGTTTCTATTGTGCAATGTCTATCTCCTTCAAATACATACTCGCTCTTGTTAGTATACACTCAATGCCCACCTCTCAGCATGTATCTCACTTTGATGTATAATGCACATTTGTTAGGCCCCCATTATGAGGAGTAGCCATGGTGCATATGTCTTTAGTGTGGTAACCCTTAAGGATTAGATGCCGATGGGGTCAGTATTGTGACCATTGATGATGGTTAGGAGATGGTTAGGGGTCCGAGGGTATAACTAGAATTTTAAATTTGCTCCATTGTGTATCTATTACATTGTCTATTGTGCTTTATCTTGCTATCTCTTTCCACTGTGTGCCATATTCTTATATGGTATCAGAGCTTAGGTTATCTTAGCAAGAATAGTACATAAAGTTTAGTCTTTCTTTGCATAGAACCCTAGGAGTGATGGCTTCTACCTCTGATGCTCTTACTATTGCACCAGTCTTGTGCATTTGTCCACTTGTCTTCACGGCGCGGAAGGCAAGCTTGATGGGATGAACTATACTCTTTGGAAATTAAAAATCAATGCCATTCTAGACTCTTATGAGCTCCTAGAAATTATTTTGGTAATGGATGCAGAACCAGTGGGAAGCCTCGAGACGACCCCAATAACCTTGCAAACATGCTTCCGCAAGATGCTACACTTCTTCGGGCATGGAGAAGGCGCAATGCTGACGCACTTTGTGCCATCATCACCAGCGAGTGTAAGTGATTCTATTCTCACTCTGATTCAACATATTACTAAGGCTACAGAGGCTTGTATCATATTGAGAAATCAATATGAGACTCGCATCAAACTAGGATTTTGAACCTGGAGAATCAGCTTGCTGCTAAAAAGTTTGTTGAAGGAGAAGCTACTGAAGCATTTATCTCGCGGATCAAAAATCTGCAAGATCAAATGGCTTCGTGTAGGGATTACACACACTAGTGATGAGGAGTTGACCCGGAGGTGCATCTGAATTCTTCCACAAAAGTATGATGGCTTCACTAAATCACTAAACACTCAGGTTAGAGTACCATCTTTATGATTTGAAGAATTTAGTGCTATGCTACTTGAGGAGGAGATGCGGCTGAAGACTCGCATGGTAGTGATGCTGCATTTTTGGCCAATGCTAAAGGAAAATGTGCAACATCTTCTAATGAGAAGAAGAAGAAGCCAAAGAAGAATAAGTTTCAAGGGAGCTGTTATTACTATGATAAGAAGGGTTACGCTGTCAAAGAATGTAGAAAGAAGCATGTTGACAAGAAGAACGGCACCTTAAAGTCTTCATGGAAGGGAAAGGAGTCAGTCAACAACATTGAGACCAAGCTTGAACTTTGGGTCGCCATTTAAGAGGTATGTTCATCTGCTCAGGCTCCAGTTGATGATTCATGGATTTTGGATAGTGGAGCATCCCGACACATGACCAGTAAGAAGGGCTGCTATAGTTCTTGGAAGCCTCTACTACAGGAGCCCATCTCAGTGTTGTTGTTGGGAATAATGCTAAATGTCCAACCGAAGGGTTTGGAACTATATCTTTTGTGGCATCTACAGGTGAAGAGAAGAAGCTGTTATATGTGCTCTATGTACCCCCCAAATAAAGAGAAATCTACTATTAGTTGCTGCGATGATAGATCGTGGGCTTGAAGTACACTTCAAAAAAACAGAAGCAAAAATTCTAGATGTTGTTGGCAAGGTAGTCGGGAAAGGATTAAGGTGCAACAATCTCTCTACGAGCTAAGTGCCCTTACAGTGTCTATAGACAAGAGCATAAGCAAGCTTTGGCATGAGTGATTTGTTCACATTGGATTTGTTGTGCTAAAGGAGATGCAGAAAAAGGGTATGGTAGCTAATTTGCCTACATTTTTAGAATTGCAGGAACTATGTGAAGCTTGTATGATGGGCAAGCAACAATGCAAGGCATTTCCACAAGAAAGCAGCAATGGGGCAAAGACTCCTCTAGTACATGATGCTGATCTTTGTGGTAAAATGTCTACTACTGCATTAGGGGGATCTTCTTGCTTTATGTTGTTAGTCGACGATTACAATAGAAAGATGTGGGTTTACTTCCTTCGAGATAAGGCTAAAGCTTTTGGCAAGTTTAAATAGTGAATGAACTCAAGGATGTTACACCTCAAGAGGCCTACTCTGGTAAGAAACCTTCAGTTTCTCATTTTAGAACATTTGGTTGTGAATGTTATGTGCATATTCCAGATGCATCCAGGACCAAGCTAGATGCCAAAACCAAGATGTGTATCTTTCTTGGATATAGTGAAGAGTTGAAGGCATATCGGCTCTATGATACACAGAGGCAAAGAAGATTGTGTGGCCAGCCGAGATGTGGGCCACACTCAGTGGAGGAAGGAGGTCTGTCCACTCTATCATCAGCCGAAGAAATAGTCCACCATGAGACCAACCCACCAGTCATATTTCCTCTCAAGGAGGAGGAGATTTTAGAGGATAAAGACTCTCACACATCACAATAGCCTGCTGCTACACCACAAGGAAATCCACTTCCAAAGTGGGCACAACAGCTCTTTAATCCAATACCTGAGAAGCCAGAATATTCAGTAGATGGACCACACAGATCAAGGAGAATAGAGGAGCAGAGAAGAGCATTTGATCTCATTGTCAATATGGCCTTGATGGTCGAGATAATGGGAACAGTGAAGGAGCCAGCCACCTTGGATGAAGCCTTAGCAAATCCAAAGTGGAAATTCGTGATGCATTCTAGGTATGATAGCATCATAAAGGACAACACACGGAGCTAGTTGACCAACCACCAAACAGAAAGGTAATTGGTACCAAATGGGTTTGGAAAGCTAAGTATAAGGCTGATGGCTCACTTGTAAAATACAAAGCTAGGTTGGTTGCATAGGGATTTGCACAGGTAGAGGGTTTCGACTTTGATGAAACCTTTTCTCCCACAGCTCGTATGACAACTATCAGGGCGGTACTTACTTTGGCTTCTCATAAAAAGTGGCCAGTCTTTCACATTGATGTCAAATTAATATTTCTGAACGGCCATCTCAAGGAGGAGGTAATGTAGCTTAGCCACCAGGTTTTGAGGTGCCTAGATCAGAAAACAAAGTTTGCAGGAGGCTGACAAAGGCATTGTACGGGTTGAAACAGGCCCCAAGGGCATGGTATCATCGGATAGACCAATTTTTCAAAAAGATTGGGTTTATAATAAGTGCTTCTGATGCTAACTTGTATGTTCTAAAAAGGCGTGGCAAGATTGTTTTAGTTGTCTTGTATGTAGTTAAACATTTCAGGTGACAAAGAAGAGATGATCCAGAAGACAATGGATATGCTGAGCCATGAATTTGAGATGACAGACTTGGGTCTTATGCATTTCTGTTTGGGGATTGGGGTCTGGCAAGAGTCAGGTAAAATCTTCATTTCATAGCAAAAGTATGCTTGGGAGATTCTCAAAGCATTTGGGATGACAAACTGCAAGCCTGTGTCTATGTCAATGGAAGTGAACATGAAGCTTTCGACAGAGGATTCTTCATCACTTGTTGACATCAGGAAGTACAAGAAGTTGGTGGGGAGTTTGATTTTTCTCACTAACATTAGACCTGATATCAACTTCTGGTGTATTTACCAAGTTTTCTAACAAGCCACGAGAGAGCCATTGGAAGGAAGGATGAGGGTACTTAGGTACATTAGAGGTACTCTTGAGTATGGCATCACTTACAGCATGGGTGACACTTTGACATGTTATTAATAACTATTTATGCATAAACATTAAAATCAAATTTTCCATGGTGGTTATGATGAGAGTTATTCAATTAATCTAGGATGATTAATCCTAGAATATGGTAGGAAGTCCTCTTTTCATATTATGAATGAAAATGATTTATGTGTTCAAAAATTTTGCCATAGCTCCGTTTGCTATTATTGATAATTTTCAATAATTTTGAAAACATAAAGTTCTAGTAATACAATATGATAGAATAACTATTATTTGGATCAATATCCAATTATGGACTTGATTCCTAAGTTTTTTATAAATTAAATAGCATAAAAGCATTAAAAAGCCACTTCTTTGGCCTCTAATTTGACAAGCATAGAAATTACTTTTAGATTTGAGAATTGCTTCATGAGAAGCATCATTTGAATATAGAATAGGTCATAGGAATGACCATTCTTTGGGGGAGAGAGAGAGATATGCTTAAAAAAACATTCTAATTTAAGCATAAATATAAATTTATAAGATTTATCACTAAAATTCATTAGAGAGTTTCGATTGCATTAAAGAGCCATTCAATTGAATGCTTCTCAAGCTTGAGAGGGGTTGAGACGTGAGAAACATTTTGAGATTAAGAAAAAAGACCATAAACCACACTTTACCTCTTAATTTGCTTGATTCTTTAGTCAATGGAGAGGCCCCCAACCAATCAATTGGTTTAGTATGTTGATGAAGGCTCCAAGGAAGATTGAAGAGAGAGAGAGAAGCTCCAATCTCTTCAACTTGTAGAGGATTTTTAGTAGCGGATAATAGAAAATAAGCTTATCTTAGAGTAATACCGGCATAGTTTAGTTCACAGATGAAAATACCAAAGAATGAGGGTCTATTTAGGAGAGGGAGGCCACTAACTGAGTCCAACTGAGTTCTAGAATTTTCTAGCTTCAGTTTGGCTGAATTTGGACAAGATTTGGACCAGTTTGGCTTCCTTTTTTATTTAGTTTGATCTAAGAGAGAGGAGAGATAAAAATATCCTATTATTTTTTAGTTTAAAACTCCTCCACACATGTGAAATAGGTGCCTCCTTGAAGGCGCCCCTTTTCCTTACCAAGGTGTCAAAAATGAAAGATTACTCCAAAATATCTCATTTTTTTAGTAATATTTCATAATTTTTAACTAATAAATGTTGTACTCAGTCAACTCTTCATCTTATGTGGGCATTTACTTATTTTTGGGTATTTTATTTTATTCATTGGATTTATCTCATCCCAATACTTGGATTAATCTTATTGGTCCATAGGAACCTTAATTGGACCATAATCTTATTGGTCCATAGGAACCTTAATTGGACCATAATTCCAATTGCACTTTGAAAATTCTATTTTGATTTTCTGTTTCAGGGAAACATTTTTTTGATATTTGTAGAATTTATATATCCAAAAATATCTCAGTATTGATTTACTACTCTCTAGAAATTTTTATCTCACTAGGCAAAATAAGAAAAAATAATATTTTCTTGTATTCAAAAACAGGGAATGATTACAGGGGATTGAAGTAAAGGTTTATTCAATATTCAGGCTAAGGAGGAATCTTTCATCCTCTTCCACTTGAAAAACGCGAGATGTCCTCATCTCGCAAAGTGGGGGTAATCCTTTGCCAACTCTTCTTCTTTCTTCCAGGTGGTGGCGTCTTCTAGAGGGAAGAACTTCCACTTTACTAAGAATTCTCTGAGGACTCTGCTCCTGAGAATCTTCTCCCGAACATCAAGGATTTCCTCAGGTTGGAGTACCATCCGCCGGCCTTGAGTCGGAGAGATTAATTGTTCATCATCAAGCACGTGACTCGGGCTCGGTACATATTTCTTAAGCAAACTGACATGGAATATATCATGTACCTTGAGATGGGGAGGCAGAAGAAGTTTGTAGGCTAGATCACCCACTTTCTTTATGACAGCATATGGCCCATAGTATCTGGGAGAGAGCTTCTTGTACTTCCCTAAGGATAAGGAACCTCTTTTTGGTCGTACTTGAATGAAGACCATATTTGATTCTTCAAACTCTCTCTGATCTCTTTTTATCTGCATACTGCTTTTTCCTATCTTGGGCTGCCTTTATATCTTTACGGATTGATTGCATCTGCTGGTCCATGTCATCAAGCATTTGTCTAGACATTTCGACTCTGATCAATGAGACCAAGTCAACGGTGTAAGGAAATCTTGTCCATAAAAAGCTTTGAAAGGACTCATTCCAATGCTTCGATGATAAGAAGCATTGTAAGCAAATTTGACCAGATGCAATTGACCAGATGCAAATGGCTTAACCACTTCTTGGGTGTAACATACCCATTGTAAATAACAATGTACTTGCTTCAGAGTTGAAAAAGATGTAACATAACCATTGTAAATAACAATGTACTTGCTTCAGAGTTGAAAAATATAACTTAGTTTATCATTTTTATGATTAAAAAACTTTTATTTTTGGGAAATGAGCCATTTTTGCTTAGAAATTTGTAAATTTGAATCCAAATTTGGAATCTACGCATAATTTTACGCTTAAAATAGTTTTTTCTGAACTAAAAACGAGTACCCGGAATGGGTTTAATTAAGCTTTTAAGCCTTTAATCTGCGAACTTCCGACCTAAAATAGTAACTATCCAGGCGTCTAATCAACGAACGGAACACGCCCCCATGGTCACGGGGTAAGGCCGGACATCTCCGTTAAAAATTTTTTTTGACCCCTCGAGACGACGGCGACGGGCGGCCGGCGTGGGCCCCACCCCACGGGTGCCGCCCGTGAAAAAAACCGAAAATCCACCCGGGACACCCAAGCGTGTACACGACCTAGACGCACCCTCCAGCACACCCCTACACGTACCCCCTCCTCCCAGAACCCTCTATCCACAGGTGTCGCGCTCTCTCTCTCTTGGGGACACCTCCACCCCCATGTGTCACACTTTCTCTCTCCTCGAGACACCTCCACCCCCAGGTGTCTCACGCCCACACTCTCTCCCGGACACTTACACCACCCAGGTGTCACCTTCCCGCACCCGGACGTCCACCCTCCAGCACCTATAAAAGGACCCTCCCAGCCCCCTTCTCCAGATAAGCCCCCAGCAAGACCCTACGCGCAAGCCCTCCCTCAAGCTCTAGGACATGTCCTACACTCTTCTCCCCCCCGTGTGAATAGACTTAAAGTGTGCTTCTCCTCCAACCCTTGCCTTACTCTTCCCTAGGCCTCCCTAGACGTACACTCTTCTCAAGAGCTCTCTAAGTTAAGGACACCCTCTCAATTCCCCCCCATATGCGGCGACTTAAACTTAGGCTAAGAGGTCGTTCCTACCCATAAGCCCAACAAGCTTTTCCTACCCCAAACGGACTCCGTTTTTGAATCCGTTTGAACCAGTAGAATTCTCTCTTTTCTCTCCACGCTCCCAACCTCTTATATTCACCCCGTTTTCTCTCTATCCTCTTAAAACTCTAGTGCTCCTATGGCACCGAAATGCCGCCGAAATGAAGAACCACGCGCTGCCCAAGGAGGGAATGAAGCGAATCGCGTCCCTGCAATCGACTTCACCCCTCTTGAAGCGAATAGGCACGAAAACGATAACCAGGTTGGTCATTTAACAAGTTTAAGTAAAATTCTCTCTTATGAAGCTTAATGCAAAGATTTGAAATAATAGGAAAGGGACTAAGGTTAAACCCCTAGTATAGATGGCCTAAAGTACCTTATGGTTACTCTTAAGTAAAGTTATAAGAAAATAATCTTGCTTTTGAATCATTGTCTTTCCGAAACGATGGTTTTTGTTAATGTGTGAATTCATTGAATAAAGGCTATGTCTCTTTTTATTGGATACACTACTGGTTTATTGCTAACATGCAGGTACAGCTTCTCCCCCCCTTAGCTAACTCCGTGCTTGCTTGTGTAGCCAGGCAGAGGATATAGCGAGGCCGGGAGTCGGCCCAGGGTAATCCCCTCCTATGCCACTGGGAATTGGATTTCACCACCAGGGTGATGTATATATGCTGCCTAGTTCTGTGGGTCCAGGCTAGTGCGGTGACTTAACCCCCACCTCATGAGGAGACGTCCCCTCCGAAGGGCGAGAGGGTTTGGTACAAGCGGCAGTACCTGAGGGGGTGACAGGACGGCTTGGCCCTCATCGGGCTGGCTGACGACAAGGGGAGACGGTCCGTGAGGTTTACCCAGCTGGTTGAGGCTGGAAGATCGAATTCTAGATCATCAGTGTGGTTGTGGTTGTGGTTGTGATTGGATTGTGGTTATGGTTATGGTTATGGTTTGGACATGAAGTTTGGATTGGAATATCGGCCTAGTTCCAGGGTCTTGTAAATATTTTTCACTGTAAGTATGTTTGTTGATTTCAATGTTGTGCTAAGGAAGATTTCTTTTAAGGAATCAAGTGTAATTAATTAACAAAGGAATTTGTTTTTAAGTGTTTCACAGTGTGGTAGGACGTAATTAGAAAACAATTAACGGGTGAGTGTGTGGAAAGTGGGAGAATGGATGCCCTGACGGTACCATTCTAAGGATGGGTGGACCCGATCAGTCGGGTAGCTTTCTACTAGTCGTAACTTACGATACTTAGGGAATAGTAGAGTCACGAACAAGACTTGTTTTAGGGGACTGAGCCAGCGGCCGTGCCTCATGAAATACGGGGGAAAAAGGCGTTGGCTTCCTTGAACCAAGTGTGGGTCTTGTTCCATCTCCACGCACATTTCGTGCTGGGGATTAGAATTTCCTTTAGGATGACTACGCTTCCCCTGCGAGATAGAGTTAGGTCCGTCCGTTTGCTCGTTACCTCGTATTTCTACGAGATCAAGGTGTCGTCCAATCGGAAAATAACACGAGACTTAACCGCCTATCAAAAGGATTCCCCCACCCTACGGGTCGGGGTCCTTACACGTGGTATCAGAGCAGGTTTAGACTTGGGAGATTTCATATTGTATTCTCTTGTTGCTCTTGGAATTCTTCTTAAACTAATCTAGTTACGGCTGGATGCAGGAGGACGAGATGGATCCCTATTCTCGCTTCCTGGTATTCCAATGCATGTACATGACTGCTTGTCGCTCTTCCGAATTTGAGTTCCGTGACACTATGATGCACATTGTAGACAAGCTAACCCTTCCTCATTACACTCGCATCGAAAGGGGATGGAACAGAGCTGAGCATTGGCATCGTCGATCTACCTATTTCATCATTCGAGCTGAGCACGTCGGCAATCTCACCAACGACTTGAGGCGGATCCGATATGCCGAGATGTTACGGATGGTTCACTTGTTCTGGTTTATTGGCACTCCTCGTAACACCTATGTCACTATCGATGGGAATCGCGTGTTGTAGAATCGATGGGTTTATGATAGGGTGACTCAAGTTGTATCCCCTGATAGAGTAGCCGTTACCCATCTTTCTAGACGAGGTTTACCTCCCCTACCAGAGACTTATCGAGTTCTTGAAACCATGGGAGAACCCCCCTACTTTTTCAATGCTACCACCGCAGATCTTTATTAGGTTCCCTAGAAGACTACCATGTAAATAAATAAGATTGGATTTAGTCCAATCCTTGTAAATGGCTCGGTTCACTTGTAAATATTAAAGCTTGGAATAAAAGGTTTTGATTTTCACACTCATTGTCTTATGTGTGTTAAACCGCCTAAGTGACATGATTCTAAATTTAGCTTCATATTGATAACCAGGATCGTCAACTTCTTGCTCCCAATGCATTATATACAGATACATAGGAGAAGAAGCTTCTCCTCAAACAAATGCAACCTCCCTCATTTAATGGGGCAGGTTCAAAGATTGAAAGGGATGCAGAAGTTTGGATAGAAGCCATGGACGATTACTTTTCGGCTGCTGGTACAGGAATTGGGAATCAATCCATGCTTGCCAGATTCCGTCTTACCGGGGACGCCAAACTTTGGTGGAAGCAATGGTGCCGAGATAAGGGCGTCACTGAAGATACCCAAACCTGGAGTGACATTAAGCAAGCTGTGAAGGGCCGTTATCTTCCCCCATCTCATGAATCTATTAAGATGAACGAGTTCTTCAGCCTCAAGCAGCTTAGCTTAACCTTGGAGGAATACTACTCAAAATTTGTCACACTTGGCAAATATGCTCCACCTATGTCGATCACTCAACAAGTGGCCCGATTTTGCCAAGGGCTGAATGAACCTTTGGATTCTCGCCTTGAAGCAATGAGGCCAACTACCTTGCAAGATGCTCTTACCCGAGCCAAACCTCTGGCTAAAGAAGTAAAGAGTGGTCAAGCAAAAAAGAGAGTTTATCCTGAGTCTAACCCAAGGGGGCGCCTTCACCAGAGGAATTACCAATCGAATTTCTGCCACAACACTATTGGTCAGTACCCCAATAATTTTATCCCCCGCAGTTATGCTAATTCCACTTCAGAATCCTATGGGGACCAAAGGTGCTTTTATTGCAATGAAGTTGGCCACTTCCGGAATGAATGCCCCAAACTTGCAAGACCATCTCTCAATCCTAGTGTCACTGCTACTCCACAAGGCGGCCGGGTAGTTCAAGGTCGTGGGATTCCTAATAACCGCCAGGCTGGACGAGGTGGTGGTGGACGTGGTAGAGGTCGTGGAGTGACTGCCCGTGTCTGCTCTATGATTGGTGAACCGACTTTAGAGATGGAAGAAGAAGAGCAAGCCACCATTCATGCAGCTGTAGAAGGACCTAATCAGCAGTTTTCTGTTATCCAAGCTCTGGCTACTTATCAAGGTAGATCTTTCCAGCTCTTGATTGATTGTGGTAGTACGCATTCATTTCTTTCTCCAAAATGCTTGCGTAAGTTACAGTTAGATCAAAAACCAGCCCGAGCAATGATTGTTGAGTTAGCTAGTGGAAAAGAAGAAGTATCCTGACATTGTGTGGGAGATCTTGAATTTGAATTGGGTGGTGAATCAACCCATGGGTATTTTAGAAGCTTACCATTAGGGATTTATGATGGAATCCTTGGTATGGACTGGTTAATTGCAAACAATGCTGACATTCACTGTGCTGAAGGAAGCATCACCTTTAAGAATAGTTAAGGACAGGTAGTATCAGCCCAGGGAAAAACAGGTAAACCCAAATTTTATTTGGTCAAAGCTAATCGCCTTCTTAAGGGAGTGCGCAAAGGCCAACAGATCTTCCTTGTCAAACTCAACAAGGTAGAAGAAAGCAACCCAGATTTAGAACCCTCTTGGCTCCACGAGTTTTCAGATATCTTTCCGGAAGAACTTACAAAACTACCCCCATCTCGAGAAGTAGATCATGGGATTGAGTTAATCCCTGGGGCTGAATCAGTTTCAAGGAGGCCTTACAAAATGTCTCTTCCTGAAGCCATAGAGCTCAAGGAACAACTTAGGCAGCTCATTGAGCAAGGATTCATTCGCCCTAGTAATTCCCCATGGGGAGCGCCTGTTCTTTTCCAGAGAAAGAAGGATGGCACGCTTCGTCTTTGTATTGACTACCGAGGCCTAAACAAGGTCACTGTAAAAAACAAATACCCCATTCCTCGCATCGACGAACTTCTTGACAGAGTTTATGGATCCAAAGTTTTATCCAAGATGGATTTAAGGTCTGGCTACTATCAAATTAGGATCAAGGAATCAGATATCTCCAAAACCGCTTTCAATACCCGTTATGGCCACTATGAATTTACAGTCATGCCATTCGGACTAACCAATGCTCCCGCCACCTTCAACCGCCTGATGCAGGATATCTTCTGACCCTACTTGGATGAATTTGTCCTTGTCTTCTTTGATGACATCTTGGTCTATTCTCAGTCAAAAGAGGAACATGAGGAGCATGTACGCAAAGTATTGCAAATACTGTGCAAACATAAGCTCTATGCCAAGAAAAGCAAATGTACCTTCTTCACTTCCCAAATTGAATATCTAGGGTTCATTGTCTCCTCAAAGGGCATCTCAGTAGACCCTGCCAAAGTCAAGGATATATTGGAATGGCCACCCCCTAGGACAGTCAAAGAAATCCGTGGGTTTCTAGGCATCACAGGATGGTATAGGATCTTCATCAAGGATTATGCCAAGATAGCCGCACCCTTAATTGATCTCCTCAAGAAGGAATGTAAGATGGTATGGTTACCAATCCACCAAATCAGTTTTAGCCAACTTAAGACTATCCTCACCTCAGCACCAGTTCTGAAGCTCCCTGACTTCACCAAAGAGTTTGAGGTTGTCACTGATGCTAGTGGCCTTGCACTTGGTGGTGTCTTAATTCAAGAAGGAAGACCTGTGGCTTACACTTCTCGTAAGCTTAAATCCTATGAAGTCAATTATGCCACCCATGATTTGGAACTCCTTGCAGTTGTTCATTGTTTCAAGTTATGGAGACACTATCTCCTAGGCCGTAAGTTTCTGCTTGTAACTGACCACCAGAGTTTAAAGTGGATCTTCACCCAGCCCAATCTCAACATGAGGCAAAGGAGGTGGATTTAGATTCTGCAAGAGTTTGATTTTGATATCAAATTTCGTCCTGGAAAGGATAATGTTGTAGCAGATGCCCTCAGTCTCGCAAATCCTTCCTAAGTGCAATCTCTATGCCCAATAACCCCATCCTAGAGAAGGTAAAGTAGGTTTCACTTCATGACCCTGATTACCAAAAGCTAGTAAGCCTAGTTCACAAGGAGGCACCCTCAGAAAAGGAAAATATATTGATCAAGGGATACACCCTCGATGATGAATGCCTCTACTTCATGCATAGGTTATGTATTCCCAAAGATCTTGCACTGAAGAAGATGATCTTGTATGAAGCTCATGATAGCCCCGTTTAGCAGGACACCCAGGTTATGCAAAAACCTTGAATGCCTTAAGGAGAAGTTACATCATCAAGGAAATCTTTAGGCTTCATGGATTGCCAAAAAGAATAGTCAGTGACCGGGACTCTGACTTCACTTCAAAGTTCTGGACATCATTATTCCAGGCTATTGGAACACAACTTTGTTTCAGTACAGCTTACCACCTAGAAACAAATGGTCAAACTGAGAGAGTTAATCAAGTTATAGAAGACATCCTGAGATCCTATTGTGGACGTGAACCAAAGAAGTGGATTCAGTATCTCCCTCTAGTGGAATTCTCTTACGATACATCCTATCACCAAAGCATAGGGATGTCACCATTCAAAGCCCTTTATGGTCAGGAATGTTTATCTCCCTTAAATTTCTCTGACCCCACACTAAAGGTTGAAGCCTCCAAGATAATGCTTGAAGAAATGGAAGAACAAACCAAAGCTATTCGTAAGGATATTAAAGCCGCCCAGGATCGACAGAAGCATTATGCTGATACCAAAAGATCTGAAAGAATTTTTTAGCAAGGAGACAAAGTTTTTCTTCGAGTGCGGCCAAAGAGAAGTTCTTTATCTCTTGGAAAATTTAGGAAGCTGAGTCCAAGGTATTGTGGGCCTTATGAAGTCATCAAATGTTTGGGAAAACATGCCTACAAACTTTGCCTCCCAACCCACCTCAAAATCCATGATGTATTACATGTAAGCTTACTAAAGCCATATGTGCCTCATCCTGATCATGTTCTTGATGATGAACAAATTGTAATGCCAACTCAAGGAGTCCTTGAAATGAGACCTAATAGAATCATCGACTCTAGAGAAAGAGTGCTTCGCAATAGAATCCTTAGGGAACATTTAGTGGAATGGAAAGATTACCCTGAGGAGGATGCCACTTGGGAGGAAGAGTCAACCCTCCAAAAGAATTACCCAGAATTCGTGCCGAGATGAGGACATCTCGAGTTCTTTTACTAGGGAAGGATGTAACATACCCATTGTAAATGACAATGTACTTGCTTCAGAGTTGAAAAAGATGTAACATACCCATTGTAAATAACAATGTACTTGCTTCAGAGTTGAAAAATATAACTTAGTTTGTCATTTTTACGATAAGAAAACTTCTATTTTTGGAAAATGAGCCATTTTTGCTTAGAAATTTGTAATTTTGAATCCAAATTTGGAATCTACGCGTAATTTTACGCTTAAAATAGTTTTTTCTGATAAGCCTTTAATCTGCGAACTTTCGACCTAAAATAGTAACTATCCAGGTGTCTAATCAACGAACGGAACACGCCCCCATGGTCACGGGGCAAGGCCGGACATTTTCATCAAAAACATTTTTTGACCCCTCGGGACGAGGGCGGGCGGCCGCCGGCGTACCCGGGACACCCAAGCGTATACACAACCTAGACGCACCCTCCAGCACACCCCTACATGTACCCCCTCCTCCCAGGACCCTCTATCCACAGGTTTCGCGCTCTCTCTCTCTTGGGGACACCTCCACCCCCATGTGTCACACTTTCTCTCTCCTTCGAGACACCTCCACCCCCAGGTGTCTCACGCCCACACTCTCTCCCGGACACCTACACCACCCAGGTGTCACCTTCCTGCACCCGGACGTCCACCCTCCAGCACCTATAAAAGGACTCTCCCAGCCCCCTTCTCCAGACAAGCCCCCAGGAAGACCCTACGTGCAAGCCCTCCCTCAAGCTCTAGGACATGTCCTACACTCTTCTCCCCCCCGTGTGAATAGACTTAAAGTGTGCTCCTCCTCCAACCCTTGCCTTACTCTTCCCTAGGCCTCCCTAGACATACACTCTTCTCAAGAGCTCTCCAAGTTAAGGACACCCTCTCAATTTCCCCCCCCCCATATGCGGCGACTTAAACTTAGGCTAAGAGGTCGTTCCTACCCATAAGCCCAACAAGCTTTTCCTACCCCAAACGGACTCCGTTTTCGAATCCGTTTGAACCAGTAGAATTCTCTCTTTTCTCTCCACACTCCCAACCTCTTATATTCACCCCGTTTTCTCTCTATCCTCTTAAAACTCTAGTGCTCCTATGGCGCCGAAACGCCGCCGAAATGAAGAACCACGCGCTGCCCAAGGAGGGAATGAAGCGAATCGCGTCCCTGCAATCGACTTCACCCCTCTTGAAGCGAATAGGCACGAAAACGATAACCAGGTTGGTTATTTAACAAGTTTAAGTAAAATTCTCTCTTATGAAGCTTAATGCAAAGATTTGAAATAATAGGAAAGGGACTAAGGTTAAACCCCTAGTATAGATGGCCTAAAGTACCTTATGGTTACTCTTAAGTAAAGTTATAAGAAAATAATCTTGCTTTTGAATCATTGTCTTTTCGAAATGATGGTTTTTGTTAATGTGTGAATTCATTGAATAAAGGCTATGTCTCTTTTTATTGGATACACTACTGGTTTATTGCTAAATGCAGGTACAGCTTCTCCCCCCCTTAGCTAACTCCGTGCTTGCCTGTGTAGCCGGGCAGAGGATATAGCGAGGCCGGGAGTCGGCCCAGGGTAATCCCCTCCTATGCCACTGGGAATTGGATTTCACCACCAGGGTGATGTATATATGCTGCCTAGTTCTGTGGGTCCAGGCTAGTGCGGTGACTTAACCCCCACCTCATGAGGAGATGTCCCCTCCGAAGGGCGAGAGGGTTTGGTACAAGCGGCAGTACCTGAGGGGGTGACAGGACGGCTGGCTGACGAGGGGAGACGGTCCGTGAGGTTTACCCAGCTAGTTGAGGCTAGAAGATCGAATTCTAGATCATCGGTGTGGTTGTGGTTGTGGTTGTGATTGGATTGTGGTTATGGTTATGGTTATGGTTATGGTTTGATGGTTATGGTTTGGACATGAAGTTTGGATTGGAATATCGGCCCGGTTCCAGGGTCTTGTAAATATTTTTCACTGTAAGTATGTTTGTTGATTTCAATGTTGTGCTAAGGAAGATTTCTTTTAAGAAATCAAGTGTAATTAATTAACCAAGGAATTTGTTTTTAAGTGTTTCACAGTGTGGTAGGATGTAATTAGAAAACAATTGAACCGGTGAGTGTGTGGAAAGTGGGAGAATGGATGCCCTGACGGTACCATTCTAAGGATGGGTGGACCCGATCAGTCGGGTAGCTTTCTACTAGTCGTAACTTATGATACTTAGGGAATAGTAGAGTCACGAACAAGACTTGTTTTAGGGAACCGAGCCAGCGACCGTGCCTCATGAAATACGGGGGAAAAAGGCGTTGGCTTCCTTGAACCAAGTGTGGGTCTTGTTCCATCTCCACGCACATTTCATGCTGGGGATTAGAATTTCCTTTAGGATGACTACGCTTCCCCTGCGAGATAGAGTTAGGTCCGTCCGTTTGCTCGTAACCTCGTATTTCTACGAGATCGAGGTGTCGTCAATCGAAAAATAACACGAGACTTAACCGCCTATCAAAAGGATTCCCCCGCCCTACGGGTCGGGATCCTTACATTGGGTTCCCTGTCCCACAGCATGACTGAAGAATATCTTCAATTACCTGGTTCACTCTTTCAATCTGGTCATCTGTTTTTCGGGGTGATAAGCTGTGCTGAAATGTTGAGATATCGAGCTCATCCAGTGAGGTGGTGGACACTGATGACCCGCTTGGGGGATAGGCCCCACACTTACACCATTGGCATGGTTGGTGAGATCTTGGGTGATATGCGGCCAGTGGGATGACAGGCTGTGCGACAGCCATTCTAGAGACTGGCATAGTTATAGCACCAGCTCATTTAGTTGGGTTCACACTATAGAGAACCCGTGTATGTATTAGTTGATTACCTTTTATATTATGTGTACTCTTATCTTGTATATGGTGTGTTGAGTGTTGAGTGAAGAAGAAGAAGATTTTCAGCCTCTCACCTTGTGTGTTCTCTATGAGGGTGGTTTTGTGAGTGTGTGTGTGCTTGCAAGAGCTCAAGCTCTCTTCCCCCCTGCATCTTTTCATGGTATCAGAGCCTGGTTCGTGCTAAGGGCTGAGCTGCAAGCAAGAGAACCACAGGAAGCGGTACGAGGGTAAGAGCTTCAACTACTCTTTCCTATTTGGGTTGGTGACTACACCCTTGTCGGGAGCTCTACGGGAGGCACCACGATCTCTGATTGAGGAGCTTTCTTCGCGGGAGTAAAGCTGTAGGGCAACTAGAAGTATCGATATTACCTATTGGCCAACAAATTTGTATTCTTTGTGGACTATCAAGCCTTATTATACTTGGTGAACAAACCTTGCACCATGGGAAGAATCACAAGCTAGTTGTTATTACTATTGGAATTTGACTTCACAGCCATAGTAAGAAAATGAACACAACATGTATTGGTCGATCATATGTCGAGAATTCCAAATGGGAAACCGGCAAAACTGGTGTTGATGATGACCTCCCAGATGCTTGTTTCTTTAAACTAGACATGGTGCCCGAATGGAGAGAGAATAAATATCAGATTATCTAGCTTAGGGTTTTCTGTAAGAACGACCCTGGAACAAGGATAAAATGTGTCGGCATGTTAAGTTGGCTACACCTTATCAATTAATTGCTGGAGAACTATACAAGCTAGGTAAGGATAATGTCTTAATGAGATGTGTGCGAGAAGATAAATTTTTCACAATATTAGATGAAGCACATCAGGGATAGCTAGAGGACATTTCTCTAGGGAGATTACAACTCGCAAGGTGCTTCAAGCAAGACTATGGTGGCCTACATTATTTGGGGATGCCATGGAGTTTGTTAAAAGGTGCCAATAGTGTCAACAATTTGCTATTCCGCAACAAAGGGACAGGATGCCACTTACCCCTGTTATTATAAAAAAACCTTTTGAGAAATGGGGAATTGATTTTTTTGGACATATTAGTCCATCTGTGCATCCCGATATGTGATCATGGCCATAGAATATTTCATGAAATGGGCAGAGGCCAGAGCCTCTAAGCGAGCTGATACATGAACAACAACTAAGTTCTTATATAAACAAATCATTTTGAGATTCGGCTGCCCATTAGAATTAGTCAGTGATCGCGGTTCATACTTCATTAATGAGGTGATTTATCACTTGTTGGATTCCTTGTAGTCCACCGGAAGTCATCCCCATATTATCCATAGGCTAATGGTCAAGCGGAGAGTATAAACAGGATTTTGTGTACTATCTTGACAAAAACATTAGAAGCAAGTCGAACGGATTAGGAACATAAACTAACGGGAAGCTTTATGGGCATATCCAAAACATCGTATAAGGTAGCGACTGGATATACTCCCTTTCCTGTAACTTATTTTGTTGAAGTAGTAATGCCTATGGAGTATCTAGTTCCAAGCCTGAGAATTGCAGCGCAAGAACAATTGATTGAGAATGCATTAGCCGAAAGGCTAGTTGACCTAGAGAAACTTGATGAAACCCGACTAATTGCATCACATGGTCTTATGGTTAAAAAATTACGAAGAAAACATTGGTTTTACGATAACTTGAAACAAAAGGAACTAGAAACGGGGGACCTTGTCCTCATGTATGGTGTGGGAAGCACAAAAAAAAAAACTCAAGTACAGAGGATTAGGACCTTTCCAAGTGTCGAAAATCACAGCTCAAGGGTTGGTTACATCAATGGAAGCAAGATTAAAAAATATTATGGACCACTGACCCAAGAGATGCTCATGCAAGAGAATCTTTTAAAACAACAAAAGAAGCTAGAAAAAGAAAAAATTAGGCAAGCTCAGAAGAAGCTAAGCAAGAGAGGCCAAGGCCAAAACGGATACTCCAAAAGAGAGTATTGCATGTGAACATGGCTTCACTAACCCTCCTTGATGAGGATGCACTGGACATTAAGCACGGCTCAGGGTGAAAGTCTCCTACGACTAAAAGTCATACAATGAGCATTACATTAATAGATACGGGATCAAGTCATAATCTGATCTCTTATCGAGATGGGTAGCTCTAGACAAACCACACCTTGAAGCCACCAATGCACAAGTACGAAGTGTGCAGCACTTGTCAACTACGAAAGTTGAGGGATCTCTAAGGTTAATGTTTCCATTAGAAATAATCCCTTGGTTGTTGGAAAGGTGTTTGTTATGCCTACAGGATCTATGGAGGAAGAAATGATCTTGGGACGATCTTGGATTTGCGCCAGTAATTGTAATATCCAGTGGGAAAAGAGAACAGCACAACTGGACGAGGGCAACAATGTCATTTTCGTGCCCTTATGGAGCCCAATAAACAAATGGAAGCAATCAATTGATGGTATGGAAACACCAAGGATGATAAAAGTAGCTCATGTACTAGAGAAGACATCAACCCCACAATCCATACACAAAAAACAGCCAAAGTCACCAGGTACTCAATAGTGGGTGCCTAAGGATCAACTCAAAAACCAGCTATACAATGATGCGAAGGGAGTCATTAAGGAATCAAGGAAAAAAGTTCAAATTATAGACAAGGGACAGAGATGGCCTTCAAATGTTAGCCGAGAGTACTCCAAACAAAGCTGTAATCCACATGGCACTCATAAGCAATGGATTCAAAGGGAATTGCTAGTGGCACAAGGCTATTATCAGGGCAATACAACAATATGGGTGCCAAAATCCCACCCAAAGTCTATCATTGCAAATATCTTCAGAAACAAAGAAAGGGACAGTAAGAGCAACCAAAGCCAAATCCCAGCTAAAACAAATGCTAGGAATGCACAAACATTGGTGTGGAGAAAGAAGCCAATTCAACAAGATGAACTAAAGATAGCAATCCCACCAATTGCACCCACCAAAATAGAGGAGCTGGGCAATGTTATTGAGAAGGAAAGAGAAAAAGTGCAACAAATGGAGACAAAGACAAATCACAATCAACAAGATTCACTAGAGGCACTCTTTAGTTGGATGGAAGGAAAGATCAAGCACTCTCACACAGAGTTAAAACGATTGCAACAACAAATGCCCAAAAGTGCCGAAGTGCCACCTTGGTTTCCATGGCAATAAACAAAAAGGAAGTACAAAGGTATCCATTACTAAAAAGTGGATACAAGGTAAAAACAGTTTAAAATGAAACATAATCATTCACTTCATTCAACCAACATTTGATTGCATAATCGAGTGTTTGAGCATGAAAGAAATATAGGGTATCAACCTTGCACGTACTCTATACAAAATAGTTCACATTGCGAATTGGTTCCAAATAGTTCATGCCGTGAAATAGTCCAAACTGTTCATGCCATGAACCGGTTCTAAATGGTTCACGTTGTGAAATGGTCACTTTTTCTTTGACCAATCATGGGAGGCCATGTGGCATACTCCAAGTAAGGCAACTGCCCAGTCTGACTGCCACGCCATAAAATCACTTTCTTTCCTTTTTTGTGCATTCTGCATTTGCCATTCTACATTGTGTGATATCCCTCAACTTTCATCTCCACGCACTCGATTTCCCACTGAACTTGCATCTCCATGCGCTCGATTTCCCACTGATCATTTGGCTACGCAATCAACATATTCGAGTTAAGGTGGGAGCTTGTACCTAGCCTTTGTGTTTTTTCATTTTTTCTATTGTTGTTGTTTCTTTCCTTCTTGAACATAATCAAAATTGCATGATAGGATTAAGTCATACAAGTACACGAGTTTATTTAATTGCATGTGTGTGTTTGCTTCCCTTGTTTGCATAAACCTACATTCTCATAATTTCACAAAACCTTGCAAATCATATTTGTAACTTGCACCCTGCACTCTCACAATTCTACATCCACGAAGTATGATTGCTGCGCATACAAGTATTTTGTTCCTTTACCCTAAACACGACATAAACCTACACTCATCAATTAACTCTCAAAAAATACAAAAAAACATATGCACTGACAATCTCACGGGTTTCACACCCTGCAGTCTCACGGAATAACAGTCTCACAGGTTTCACACCCTGCACTTTCACGGGTTTAGCCCATCTCACGGCTTTAACCTATCTCACGGAAAAACTAATTCACAGGTTAAACCATCTCATGATTTTTACCCATCTCATGGTTTTAGCTCATTTCATAGTTTTAACCTATCTCATGGGTTTCACACCTTGCATGGTTTTAGCCCATCTCATAGCTTTAACCTATATCACGGAAAAACTAATTCACGGGTTAAACCATCTCGCAGTTTTTACCCATCTCACGGTTTTAGCCCATTTCACGGTTTCAACCTATTTCATGGGTTTCGCACCCTGCACTTTCATAGTTTTAGCCCATCCCATGGATCTAACCTATCTCACAGAAAAACTGTTTCACGGGTTTAACCAATTCACAAAATAACAGTCTCACGGGTTTCACACCCTGCAGTCTCACGATTCCAAACTGACTCACGGGTTTCACACCCTGCAGTCTCACGGTTCCAAACTGACTCATGGGTTTCACACCCTGCACTTTCATGGTTTTAGCCTATCTCATGGCTTTAACCTATCTCACGGAACAGCTAATTCTTCACGGGTTAAACCGTCTCATGGTTTTTACCCATCTCACGGTTTTAGCCCATTTCACGGTTTTAACCTATCTCATGGGTTTAATTGTTTCACGGTTTTAGCCCATCTCATGGGTTTTGTACCCTACCTCCTTATTTGCTCACACCACTAACACACTTCTCATTAAATATAACCTTACACACACTTCGAAAAAAAAAAGAGAGGAATAGAAGAAGAGAAAACAACGAGGCATAGACACATGCTCTCACCATTCATCAAACTGACCTTCTTTCATTCTTACAGATGTCAACCTCAGCTACCTCTAACCCGGAAGCCGAGGGGACTCCGGGCAGTAACACAAGCCAGTGCAACTAGATCACCAATTAGTAGGAAGAAAAGACCCACAAGGGGCCCAAAATTAAGCTATTTGGGTCAGTATGCATAGGCTTTCCATGGCTCCATCATCCATACTACTTATGGAAAGATAGCTCTGCAATCCCACAGCCCATAGTGCTTGTAGATCTTGGAGGATGCAGAAGTCAAAGGACAAACTAGAGAAAGTTGGCCTAGGACAAATGGCAGAATGTCTCCCCTGAACCATCAATATACAGAATTGTGTGCGAAGTACCTCAAGTCCTATAACAAGGCCACTAAGAGAGGAAATGTGACTAAAGCAAATGGAACAACAAAATAGGTATTACTCTCAAAGGACTTGATACATGAAGATCTACAGTTACCACCACCTCTCGAAATACACTCTCACAATTTTGAGAAGATGCCCTTGGACGCCATGCTGAAGATACAACTCCAATGTGGCTGAATATGACAACATCAGAGATGACGTGACAGAAAAATACTTCAGAGCCATGTCCCTCATAATGCAAGTGAAGCCAGTTGGATAGATACAACAGGGTTCCCCTTAACAGAATCACCAAAGTACATGAAGAAAAAGAGGATGATTGGGCATGTACATCCATATGGAAATGGAAAACTATCTAAAGACACACCAGTCAAAGGTATGCAATACATACTTAATGACAAAGGTGTTGAATCATGTAGCACAATGGCCTCTTCTAGATCCAGAACAAGAAGAACAGATGCAGCAGACAACACAGCTAATACCACTATCACTTACCTGTGAAAGAGCTGCAAGAAGGACAAGCATTATTGAACGACACAAAGGAAATCATGAAGGAGCTCAAGAAAGGCAGAAAGAAGAAAACTGACAAGAAGATGAGGGGAATAATGCCTGCTGTTGCAAAGGAAACACAAAGACTAGAGGTCGAGCTAGCCTAGGAGATAACATCTTATCAGGAAGTACTGGGGCAATGGGAAGCAACAAGCTTCAATTTATCAACACCTTTAATGGGGACGGAAACAGAAACACATCAACAAACCCCACCTCCAAGCCCAACACAATTAATTTTCAAAAACCTTTCCCCTCTTCGGAAGTCCACCATATCAGATACACCTACATCTACTGAGTTGCATATAGAGAGAGCCACTCAACACAAAAAATTTCTAGAAGAAGAGCACCAAAGCCAAGAAGAGGAAACCTCTACTGGGGAAGTGGGAAGCAACAAGCTTCAATTTATGAGCACCTCCAGTGGGGACGGCAGTAGAAACACATCAACAAACCCCACCTCCAAGCCCAGCACAATTAATTTTCAAAAACCTTTCCCCTCTTCGGAATTCCACCATATCAAATACACCTACATCCGCCGCTGAGTTGCATACAGAGAGAGCCACTCAGCATGAAAAATTGTTAGAAGAAGAACACCAAAGCCAAGAAGGCCTCGACAACCTCATTACAAGGAGAAATCCTCGAAGAACGATTGGATACAGAAAAGCGAAAGAGAGTTGAGGAGACACCAAGCCCTAGCAAATGACAACGTTTGGATGATGTAGAAAGGATTACAGAGATGTCTTTCCCACATAACCTAGATTACAAAAAATTTCTTCATGAGACTGTGGAAGGCCTGGATAATCTCTTACAACTGCCACACTCTGAATGGGAAGGAGCAGCTGGAAAACAAGTGCTTCTATTTGGGAACAACAACAGAGGGTGTGGTGATGCCATCTTTTGACCACTCATATATGTTTCAAGATAGAAATACAATACTATGGAAGTTGGTCCAGGACGCCACCAACCAAGTTCAAATGCTCGAAGAGCATTTAACAGCAGCATAAGCAACTCACCGAGATGTAATCTTAAAAAGCTTAAAGGCTACCAAAGAGCAAGAAGTAAGGTATCAAACACTCGAAAGTAATAATCCCATTCTCAGCCAAACATTGGTACAAAGAATTAAGGAAAATACAGACTTAAAGGCACAACTGGAGCAAGCAAAAGAACATATTCAAAGAGAAGTGGCACATAACAAGGAACAAGCGAGCATCCATGCTCAACAGCTACAGGAGTTCCAAAATACATTTCAAGATAAGGAAGAGGAACTACAAAGTAACTTGAAATCAATATGCACAAACCTTAAGGATGCTGATCATAGAGTGATCCAACTTCAACAAGAAAGAGAACAAATAAATAAAGCCAATGCAAAAAAAGTACAGGCACTAAATGAGACCATCAACACCAAATCCTTGGAGAAGCTGAAGTTGATGGACACACACAAACAGGAAATGCTGCAGATTACTTAGCAGCTCCAAGCTAGTCAAGCTTTGGCCACACTGAAAGGCTTCAAAAGATTGCAAAGGCTCAAGAAATGGAAGATGTGGCTAGGCGCGGATGTGATTCAGTTGTTTTTAGGTTCCATGGATGATGTGTGGAATTACAGAATAATCAACTCAGGAGGAATTCCTTGAAATCAGATTTGCTAAAGAGGAATTTTTGGCAAATATGTCAGTTCAAGAAGAATTTCCACCAGAAAGATCCGCACAGGAAAAAGATATTGCAGAATTGATATTTGAACCCTATAAACAGATTTTGAACTTAGAAACACAATGTGCTGAACAAACCTTACAGAAGTTTACACATGCTGATTGTGATGGTTTGCGAATTCAAGCAAAAAGTCAGACCATTGTGTTTGATGTTGCTGATGATCACGGAAATCAGAATTTTGACTCTAAATGTTTTGAAGGACATATTTTGATGTCACAGGTTGATATTCAGCAAGGAGATGTTTCAATTGCAGAGAATTTAAACAAGCGGATTGCTTTTTGTTTTGGATTGAATTGGGCTGAATCAGATAAAGGTCTTATCGATCAGATTGAGCAGGGGGATTGTCAAGAGCAAGTCATTGAAGAGTATAAAGCAGGTTTGACAAGTTTGGAGGATCAGCATATGATGTTTGACATGCAGGATGATGCAATTTCAAGCTTTAGCTCGATGGATGTGCATTCTGAATGAGATGCAGGACAGGTTATTGTCAACCCAAATGTACTTTTGTCAGAGGATGTGTGTTTTAAAGCCGATGAGCCAATAGAAGTGGATTCTTACAGAATGGATTGTCAGATGTGGATGACAAGTTCTAAAATACAGATGATGGCAGATTGTCAAAATTCAGATATTCATGTGTTGCAGATTTTGAAGTTGCTGATTGGGCAACCAAGAATGCATTATCGGATGCATAATAGTGATCAGATTTTATGGTTTGTGGATCAGATCACATCTAAACAGGTTCAAAGGATTCTAGAGGCTTATATGCGGATTATTTTTTTGATTTTTATGGAATTTTTAGATTTTAGAGCAAACTTGGTTTGTATACATCTCAGTAGGTTTCTTGCATATTGGTGTCACATTTTCATAGCAGATGGCCAAATTAACCTACACAAGTTGATTGAGACTGATTTTGATCACTCGAGGATTCAAACGGAATGTCAAACTCTTATGAGGGAAGTTGCAAAAGTTGTCAAGGGTCAAAGTTTTGGTTTTGAAGTATCTCAATCTTTGATTTTGCTGTCAAAGGTTCAATCTAATCTTAACCTTTGATAGCAAAATAACTTGGTTATTTTGGGTTCAAATTTATTTGACAAAGGTAGTTTTGATAGCATTCAACTTGGAGGATGTCAAGTGTAGATATTTGATGAATGTGAAGCAGGTTTTACAAATCCGATTATGTCAAAACAGGTGTGGAGGATTAGATCAGATTTAAGGCAGAATTATGATGCAAAATTTTTAAGTGTTCTGGAAGTGTTATCTGATTTGACAGTCAAGTTTCTTTCATTCAGCTTGACAAGGGAGTATGGTCCGATTTTCAAAATGCGGAGGAAGAAATATTTCAATGAATGGATAGGAAGTCGGATCAATAGACAGTCGACAGTGCAGCAAATTAGTAAAATCAGTAGTGGAGGACTATGTTGCAAATGGAAAGTCAGTAGATATGCAAGATTTCAAAGAGGAGGATGTTCTGATGGCGTTTATGCTGATTTTGTTTTATCTTTGCAAGATTCTTTGCCTATCTAGTTTACGGATCAAGGGATTGTGGGTCCGATGTCAGCCTTTGGCTCAAGCCACCGAGCTGTGCTAGGTGTTTAGGCTAGACCTTAGGAGGAATTACTTTTATCATATGTATGAATCCTTAGTCTATTTTGGGGACTTTTCATATCTTAGAAGTTAAAAAGTCGTTTGGCTCTTGAAAAGGGAGAAGGCTTTTCAGGAAGATGGACGTTCTTGATACTAGGCGGATTTTCTGTGTAGCTATAGCGGATTTCTGAATGCAAGATGCAGTTTGTCAGTCTATCTGTCTTATTTCCTGTTTTCTTGTACTTTGCATATTCAGTGTCTTGAGTGTAGATACAATGTAGTAGTGATCTGAGAGGAATGTGTGTGTTTTGAAACTGAAGTTCTGTGTGTGTGAGGAATTTCTTGATCTGACAAGAGTAGGAGTAATCTAAAATGACAGTTCCTATGTGACAATTTCCTGTGCAAAAACTGTTTGGCTGTGAGCAAAGTATACATCCATTACACCCCATTGTGCTCAACCTTTGTAGTTGGTGTCGGGTGTTGTAAAACTCAGACATCCTGGAAAACAGTGTCGACAAATTATACTTGTTTGTTCCACATGATATTCCTAATACACCGGCCAATTACAAGGTTGTAGCTCGCAGTTACCAGTGGATCATCAGTCATGGGTGGTTAGAAGTATATAATACCCATCAAGATTTAAATCTCTGTGAGTCTACACTATATCATCCTTTTTGCATTTTTAAACTGTATCAAAATATCCACAAACATCTAGAAGCCATGCTGACTATTGTACTTTATAATTTTGATAAAATGCATATTGAATGTCCTAACATATCTCCGGAGGATATCATTGAGCTACAAGAATTTATGAAGCTTAACAAACCCACCCACACACCCCCTAGTTTTGGAGAGGGTCAAGATGAAACATCAAGTTCCTCATCTAATCTAACTTATCCTGTATTTTCAAATGTCGCAAGTAAATTACTTAATCCATACCCAAGTGTTCCTCCTACTGACAAATCTCAAGCCGATTGTATATTCTCTAGACTTCTTGCTCATCCCTTAGAATTTCCCACTAACACTCTTGCCCCTGAGGAGTTGCCGGCACCTAACCCGTCTCCACCACGGCTAACTCAAGAGGTTAGTCACACTCTACCCCAAGATACTCTTGAGCCATTTACTGATAATACTATTCTTGAGTCCTTGTATGTTGCAGAATACGAAGGATTAATTAGAGCAGAGAATCCTCTACTCAAGCCAAAGTTAATGTTCAAAGTGTTAATGCAAATAACACCTTTTGAACCTACCCAATGGATCCTGCTAGAGGCATATTCTGATGTTACTCCAATGAAGCATATGTACCATACCCTCTCTGAGCACCAAAGCCAGAATTAGAAGAGTTATTGCCCCTTGTTGGAGAGGGCACATTATGGTCAAATGTGGCACGACATACAAAGCTGGAAAACTTGCACTTGGCAGATTTACTTGACATCAGAATTGTTACATTCATGATCAGTTTACTGCTTCTGCAGGTGGAGAAAGGCAAATCCATACACGAGGGGGATATACAACCATTGCACAGTTGATAAGAAACCCAAACTGGAAGATTTTGGTATACACCCAGCATGGAGGAAGGAGTATATGACTATTCCAAAATATAGTCATCAGTATATGACTATTCTAGAATATAGTCATCAGTATATGACTATTCCAGAATATAGTCATCAGTATATGTGTGCCCCGCCAACACAGAGAGTGGACCCTTTGTATATGCCAATGAAAAGAAGATGGACACCATTGGAATTCCATGAGGCTAAGCAGAGAGATTCACGTCTGCTACAACTTTTCTTTATTTTTGCAAGCAACATTTACAAATATAGGACAACAAAGGAAGAAATTACTGACTTGGATACATGCATGGTGTCGCATACCGGACCCTGCCATCGTAGCTAGTGTCTGATTTTTAAAATTGATCGTGGTCCTCATTGATCAACCTAAAGAGAGATATGATCGATATGATGCTGATGAGCTACAATTAGACATGAATCAAGGCCCTACTGGTAGAGGCATGATGTTATATTATCATCGCCTAAGGTGTTTACCCGCATACATGCATGTAACATTCAAAGATATGGTTGACACCGGGTTATGGAGATCACACTCTGCATTCAGAAGAACCCTAAAAAAGCTTCAATCACGCTGGAACTTCTATCATCGTCAAGTTCGAAGACCAGGTCTTTAGACCTCGGTGATAGGTTCTAAGGATAGAACCTACATCAGGTAGTAGGGGGGATGTTAATCCTAGCTAAGATTAACAATTATGCTCCTCCAATTGAGGATATTAATAAGTGTCATGCAAAGGCACTATAAAAGTTGTAACATTATGAGATTTTGGCCATCCAAGGCCTTAGTTAGTAAGTTTTGGTCGCCCAAGTGTGAATAAGGACCAATTGTATATAAGGTATTTTCTCATAATAAATGGACACAATCCCCCTTTGTGCTATGAGAGTTCTTGCTTTTGTCTTGAGAGAGAGAGAGTGAGAGAGATTACTCTAGCACATGTACCTTCTCTATACTTGTATGCTTGTGTATGCTTGTGTGGAGAGGCGAGAGAGAGAGAGAGAGAGAGAGAGATTTCCTTGTGTGGTGGTGTGAGCGACTCTACGGTGACAGCGTGGAGGTGAAACTTGGAGGATTGGAGCTTCTCAAGTGAACTTCGAGACCTCAAGGGACACGAGCTCGAAACATTAGTAAGTTCCCTACTACGACAGTTGTGTTCGATTGCTTTTTCCAAAGATAAATGCATAGAGTTCCTTCTTGGAGGTGTGGTAGTCCATAACATACTTGAAAAGCAAGATTTGGAAGTGTTTTTTTTAATATCTTTTTGGAAAGATAAGTTTGAGATCTTTTAGCTATTAAAAGCTTTGGCTTATATTTGTAAAGTGAGTAGAATCGGGTATTGGAAGAATTGGGAATTTTAGAAGAAAAGCTTTATTTCCCTCCCACCAACAAGTTGGAAAAGATTTGTGTTCTTCTTCGATGCATATATATTCATGAGAGAGAGAGAGAGAGAGAGAGAGAGAGAGAGAGAGAGAGAGAGAGAGAGCTTTAGGTTGCTGTGCATAGCAAGGGCCATTGCCATCACCATTAAAACGATCATCATGATAAGAGAAGCGCTGATGATCATGGACTATAAAGGAAGGTAATATCACCCTTATGTTCTATAAGCATTATGTGTGGGCCTTTTGGATTAGGAGATTGCATGTGTTTCCTTGGCTTATGTGGAGAGAGCTGGCCTTTTAGGGTGCACTTGGGTTTAAGCCCCACTACACGCTTTTGTGTGGTGTGCCATGGCTTGTGGATCTTGGGCCCATGGGTGGCTTTATGGGGTGGAAGCATGTTAACATGCTACACTTTTTCGTCTCCCGATAGGTGCTAGTTATCATGACTTTTTTAATGATTTTTGGATCCAAAGATGACCCACAATGCAAAGTTTCCTATCATGCTATACATCATTGGAACGCTCTTGAGGAAGGGAATCTTTATGTATAATCTCTGAAAAATTCTAATTTTATTTGTAAAAAATTTACCACGTGCCCATTTTTTAATGTTAGCACTACTAAAAAGCATCGCTAAAGACCTAAAAATGTGTAGCATGTTAACATGCTTCCACCCTGTGGTGGTGATCTTCTTGGGTTCTTAAGTGAACCTTCGGGTTGCAGTGTTGAGCAAACCTTCAGGCTACGGTTCTTAAGCACCGCATGCAGTGTTGGTGCATATGCTCCATGGTGATACGAATCCAAACAAGGCGCATAAGTATAGGGCCATTTTATGTTTTTTTAATATATGATTTTTGTAATTTTAATTTCTCTAGAGATTCAAAAATTCAAAGTACGTCATCAGAGCCCGAAAAACTTGAGATTACATTATATGGGAAACTCATTTTTTTTGGGAGGGAAAGAGTATTATGGAGATAGATTACGTGCTTGTTGCCAAGTGTTTTCTTTGCTCACTAGGCATGTGAATGAGAGGATATTGTAGATGGTTTTGGGGATTATGAGACTTCAAACAACAAAGAAATTTAATGCATGTGCATACTAGTTTGGGAAAATACCCTCTTGATGCTTTCACACGAACACAAATTGATGCATTAACAAAGATCCTAAGATGTGTCTGAACATCAACATCAATCATGGAAAAATATTGATCAACCACTTCTATATAACTTACTAAATATCAAGATCAGTCAACAATCAAAAGGGAAAGAAGTCTTAGCACCGTGAAAAACTTTGGTTTTTCACGTTGTGTGAAAAACTACCCTGGTATTTCATGCCACACTTAAGCTTGATGTTTAACATCTAATGTGTTGTAGTAGCATGGGATCATGAAAATATAACCAAAATAAGGGAGTTGGTTCATTGTGATTTTTTCACATAGTGAAAAACTATACCCTAGTTTTCACATTACAAGGCAATACACATTAAGCATAAAAGTGCATCTACATGGCCAACTAACTTCATCATCATGTGTGCCAAGAAGTACCAATACACTTAACTTTGACATCATGGAAAATTTTAGATTTTTATGATGTGAAAAACTAGGCTGGTTTTTCATACAATAGAGAGTCATCCAAAAAAATCACGATACTAACCAAGGGGAGTAGAAATCTCTATAAGACCACATGATATCACAACGTCAAAATCTTTTGATTTCCATGCCTATGAAAGTCTTTAGATTTTCATGCCCATTTAACCCACAAGTCCATAAACATATCAAATACTTATCAATAATCTACCAAGCTCTTAAATCATCCACCAACCAGCAAAAATAATGGGGTGAGCTAATTAGCTTGCCATTCTTCATTTCAAGTGGCTAACTACTATAGTAGTGAGTAAACACAAGTATTTATTCACTCAACTAGTGGCAAAACATAAGCTCAAGTTTGTATACACCATATCCATATTGTCGACATTCTTGTTAGTATGTCTATCAATGTGGGGGCCATGGTGGTGGGTGGAAGCCTAGTGCATGGCATTGACCCATCACCTAGATTTCCTTTAAAAGGCAAAGGTGAAATTGCAATAAGTTCCCAAACCTCACCAACGCCCTCTCAACAAAATATCTTCACATAATGAGCCCCAAGGTCCTCTTCAAAGATAGAGAAGTTTATCTTAGCCTCATAAGTTGACTTAATTCTTTCATTTGTCTCTCTAATGGTTTTGACTTTAACAACAACTACATCAAAGAGTCTAGATGCCTCCCTTTCATGCATTCAGTGTACATCTTCTTGTAAGAGAACTTAAATGCACTTAAAAAATAGAAAAACACATGGGACAAAGAATACAGGGACAGGTCCTCCTTAAGTTCATTTGATAATAGTCTTGTAAAACTGGGAAAGAATCAACCAAGATGATATTATCTTACATTGCTTTAATGTATCAAATGAGGAACTAAGATATACCACATTCTCTCATTTCTAATGATTGTTTCTAGGTTCCTTTAGACCCCCCATCTCTTCTTCTTCATTGTTAAAAAGCCTTAGGAACCCGCTAACCTCAAAACAATAAAACATTATAACCCTACTTGTAATTTCTAACAAAATGTGAGAAAATATAAACAAAAACACAAAAAACAAGAGCTCATAATAAGGAAAAAATTGCAATCACTTATAGAGGCCACCCCCATTCCATTTAGATATTCCCACCAATCACTTACTTATTTATTTACTAACAAGACTTCATGGTTCCTTCCAAAGGAAAAATGACCATTGCGCATTGAGCATTTTCTCAGGATAAAAAACAACAACAATAAGCTTCTAAATTCTCCCCATAATCGTCTTCTATATTTGAACATGAGGACATGGTCTAAATATCTAGAAGGGGGGATGTTAACCCATTTTGGGATTAATACATGTTTTCACTAATATTCTACATCAAAGAGTAAATACAAGTATAGTAAAAGGACACATGATCAAGTTGCATGATCTGTTGGATGTGAGAGGAGATGCTATATGCAGAGACTCGCATACAAAACACACACACAAGCACAAAGAACAATAAAGATAATAGTGATAGTTGGAATGTACTCTATTGGATAATGAGCATGTGTGGAGTCTAATGTACTAGTAGCACTTAGATGGTTGACGTGGCTGATAACACACTAATGGTGTGTTCTCATGGGGAAAAAAACCCCTGCTAGAATAGGGTAAAAAATGCCCATGATCAGCTCTGTTCATACTCGAACTTTCTAGAAGGCAGAAGGCTAACAAACCCCCCTGAAGTGAATGTCATGAACTGATACATAGTGTAGCAGACTGCCTTGGTAGAGGTAATAAGTTCAGAACTTGTCAAACTTCTCCCTAGAAAGGGGCTTGGTAAAACCATCTACCACATTGGCCTGTGTGTCAGCACGTAGGTCAAGGCTATCTCTCCAGTATGGAGCCATTCCCTAACATAGTGATAATGCACCTCAATGTACTTTGTCCGTGCATGGAATACTGGATTTTGCACAACTGCTAATGTGCTTTCACTGTCAGTGTAAAGGGTGGTAGCAGACTATTGTTTCACACCAAGATCAGATAAAAGACAGTGAAGCCAGACACATTCCATAGTAGTTATGAATGTTGCTCTGTATTCAACTTCACAACTGGATGTGGCTATTGTCTCGCAGCTACTTCTTGCTGAGCCATGAGATGCATGAGCTACCAAGAAGGAAATAGTATCAACTGGTTGACACTCTTGTGTCAGAACATCTTGCCCAGTCACTATCCTGTGAAGGCAGACAAGCATAAAGAAGGCTCATTACTGTAAAACAATGCATAGTGTTGAGTTCCTTGAAGGTAGCGGAAGACACATTTCATTGCCAATGTCGAGTTTTGGGACAATGCATAAACCTACTCACAATTGTGACACTGCATATACTGAACATCTAGACGGATGTTGGACAGATATATAAGGCATTCGACAACTTGTTGATAGTTGCATCAAAAGGCTCGGAAGAATCCTCAATTGATAAGCGGAGAATAGGTTCTACAAGAGTTAAAAAAGGTTTGCAATCTATCATTTAAAAGCATTCTAAGAGCTGCTGAATGTATCTTTGTTGAGATATCATGATGCCCCCCCTTAGTCGAAAAAAATTGGATACCCAAATAATAATGCAGAAGACCCATGCCAAAAATGTCAATGTATTCTACAGGTCAGCAAGATGAAAGCTGCAATGTGCCCCTTGTTAGGGCCTGTCATGAGCAGATCGTCTACATATAGATTGACGACGATAAGGAGATGATCCCTTTTTGTGCGGACATAAACAATTCTTTCAATGGGGATATTTTGAAATATGCAAGAGAGTAAGTATGCATGTATCTTCTTATACCAAGCACGAGGAGCCTGTTTAAGGCCATATAATGCTTTGCGCAATCTGCATACCTAATGTTATGCACCCTACTGAACAAAGCCAGGAGGTTGTGTGACATAAACCTCTTCTTGCATATCACCATTCAGAAATGCAGTTTTGACATCCAACCAATGCACGTTCCAATCCTTATGCGCATCCAATGCAACCAGAGTAGTATGAATGGTCATCATATGTGATGTAGGTGCAAAAGTCTCATCATAGTCAGTGCCTTCCCTTTGGGCATAGCCCTTGGCAACTAATTGAGCCTTATACCAATCAATTGAGCCGTCAAGCTTCCGTTTCACCCACTTGGTGCCTATAGCACATTTGCCAAACCAACAGGAAGATCAGATAACTCCCATGTATCATTTCTGGCAATGGAATCTAATTCTGAACGCATGGCTGAACCCCAATTGTCATCCTCCAAATCATCAAAGTGAGAAATCAATTCCTCATTCAGTGTAGTAGCAACAAGGGCCATGTCAACAAAATGAGATGCATGTCGGGACAGCTCATGTCCTTTCTGGCAAAGGTTCAAGTCATTTGCTGTCATGCAAAGTAGCCTATAGCGAGAGTGAAATCCACTGAGAACCATGAATAGCTGCATCCTCTTCAATTAATGCATCACCCAAGGCATCCAAATTAAAGGGTTGTTGATCTAGAGCAATAGGGATATTGTTGAACTGTTGAATTTGCTGATCGGTAGGTTGTTGAGTCAGAGCTAAGGCGAGCTCAGAAGAGTCAGCACCAGTACCAAACAAACGTAGCAATGTATCAAATGCATCCGGAGCATCAATGGATGGCGGTAGCTGACACGAAAGCATGGTTTGAGATAAAAATTCATCAAAGATGACATCTCTGCATACAATCAGCTTTTGACTGGACGGAACATACAACCGATATCCTTTGCTTTCACTGCTATACCCCACGAAAGTACATTTCAAAGCCTTTGCTTCAAGCTTGTGCCGGTACATGCGCATAAGCCAGACAGCCAAATACACGTGTAGGAGTGATGATTGGAATTCTGCCATTCCAAGCTTCATAAGTTGTCATAGATTTCAGGGCTTTGGACAACGATTCAGTACATAATTGGCACACATGATCTCTTCAAGCCAAAATCTAGAAGGCAGATCCTTACTTTTGATCATACATCTGGCCATTCCATGAGTGTCTGATTCCAAAGTTCAGCTACACCATTTTACTATGGTGTATGAGGAGTAGTAAATTGATGAGAAATGCCATGGGACAACATGAAAGCAGTAAACTCATTTGACAAATATTCTCCCCCTCTGTCCGTATGCAATGTCAACTTATGATTGCAAGCATTTTTAGCAAGAGGAAGAAACTGACGGAAAGCTGAGAAGGCATCTGGCTTGACTTTCAAACCATACACCCAGCAGAAGCATGTATAGTCATCAATAAAAGTCATGAAGTATAGATGTCCACCAAAAGAGGGAGCCTGCATAGGACCACAGAGATCACTGTGAACTAGCTGCAATGGGCGAGTAGCACGAACAATGCCATCTTTTAGGAAGGATTGACGCTGCATTTTTCCAAGTATACATCCCTCACATATATGTTTCTGGGGAGTTGCATAGGTGGCAGCTCATGAACCATAGCTTAACGTTGTAATAACTGAAGAAGAGATGGAAAATTTAAGTGACCAAACTGAGCATGCCAAATCTCAATGTGATGCTGAATCTGTAGCATGGAAATAGTCAGGGCATCTATATGAGGATCAGTACTCCTATCATACATGTCAAGCTTGTATAGGCCATTACAAAGTGTACGAGATAAGAGAAGTGCATCCGAATCAGTTCTATCCATGAATGGAACAACAATGATCAGAAAAATGAATCTTCAAGCGAGTTTTGGTAAGTGCTAAGATAGAAATGGGATTCTTGTGGATTCCGGGTACATACAAGGTGTTAGCAAGAGTATCAAGATCCCTAGAGCATGAAGCTAGCTTTGGCAAGTGCTAAGATAGAAATGAGATTCTTATGGATTCTGAGTACATACAAGGTGTTAGCCCTAGAGCATGAAGTTAGTTTCGCATTGCCAATGCCTTTGTTGATGGCATAGGATGCATTGTTTGTTAGCACACAAAATCGTTCCACCTGACGAAGCATCATGTAAGGTAGAAAATTGCTTCTGGCATGAAATAATGTGCTTAGTGGCATGTGAATCAAAGTACCAGTTAGCATCTGACAAGGAAAGACAAGAGGTAGGCACATCACTCAAGTTACAATTAGTGCGTAGCCATCATGTGCAAAATTGGCTTCCTCTAGTTTGTCACTTGTAGTGGCAGCAAGTCCTTGTTGCTTCTTCTTTTTCTCACTCTCCTTTCGCTTCTGATAGTCTTCTAAAACATGACCAAGTTTATGACAGTAATTGCATCTCTTCTTCTTCTCAACTGGCTCCACTTTGGGCTTTGGGTTATCTGACTGGGCTAGTGCTTGGCCCTTACGCTTAGCATGAGATGGAGCCCCATATTTCCTTTGCCATGCTGGGAGGCAGCAAATTTTTGATCGGAATCAAGCATATTGTTCCAATTAGAACGTGACTTCTCTTCTGGAAGTAAGAGAGACCACCAGCTCATCAAAAGTATATAATTTTGAATTGCTCTTATTAGGAGGCAGAGTGTTGTAGCAAATCCTTGATATGATTTAGGCATGCCATTAAGAATGGTAGAGACAAGAGAACTATCCACAATAACCTCATCAATATTGATGAGTTGTTCTTGCATATCCTTGACATGGGTCAGAAATGCATCCATAGATTCACCATCTGTTAGATGCTCCAAGTCAAGCTTCTTTCAAAGATAAGCAACTCGGTCATCACTGCAGAACTGTTATAGAGAGGCAAGGACATCCCATGCACTCTTAGTGGAGGAACATGATTGGATGTGAGTAATAACTTGCCGTTTTTAGAGGAGAGGGCAATAAGTGCATGCGCCTGTGCATCTATGGCATCCCATCTAAGTTTTTGGTGTAGGAGGAACATGTGCAGGCTGTACACTACCACTAGAGCCAGATTCACTGGTTCCAATAGCAGATCTAGAGGACGTGCTTACAGTAGATGAAGGCCCAGAAGGCCGAGTGTTAGCACACCAAATATATATACCCATAGGTTCTTGCCACCAGAACATGACGTATCATATATACCCACATGGGATAGTTGGTTCCATCCAACTTGTCCTCAACGGATAGCATGCTGAACAATTCATTGGTGTTTTTGAACATGGTGCACATCAAAAGAATATACAGAGTGAAGTGTGTCTGACACATGGATTACCTACAAGGAAGTCATGGTGGGATGTGCAAATTTACTAGAAGCAGGTTGCTGAATCACCAGGGGTGAAGTCAGATGGGAAGGCAGTAGGTCAGAATCAATTGACATGGAGTCAGTAGGTCTGATGTTAACATGGAGTCAGCAGGTCCGAAAGGTGACGTGGAGTCTGACATTGACATGGAGTCAACGGTCTGAAGGTGATGTGGTGTTAGCAGCCCCGAAGCTGACGTAAAGTCAACAATTTAGAGTCGAGAGACGTGTAATTTGATTTTTTGAAAGTAAACCCCATCTAGAAAAGTAACCTTGGTCAACTACAAGAATTCGGAATGTGAAGCGCTGACTACTGAAGATAGGAAATCGTAGACAAAAAAATAGACTTATGAATGTAGAGAAAAGTGCTAAATGTTGAAGGCCGAGAGCCACACGCTAAAAGCAGAGAGCGAAGCACTACTGAAAGCCAGACACTGAATGCAGAAAGAAACTATTTCAATGTTGACTAATGTAGTTAAATGAGCTAATAAAGTAAAATCAACTAATGCAAGAGTCAAATGCTCAAGAAGAATAAAAGTCCAATGTCAAAAGAAAGCTGAATGATTGAACAACAACATCAAGAGTAGTATTAGCTAAAAAACTCCGATGATGTAAGCTGAGTGAAGTGGTAGTGCGGGGGTGTGCCTTGAATGTACGATATTATTAAAAGAAATCGCGCCAATGTACAATAGAAGGCAAAAACCCTAGATCTGAGAGAAAGTGCACAAAGCAAGATCTTACCCAGAACTTGCAGCGGCCCAATGAGATAAAGAACAGGAGAAGAGGCAACAGAATAAGAGCTCTATAACCTTGCTCTGAAACTTGCACTGAGACAGTGTTTGGAGATGAAGAGCTATTGGCTAAGAAGCCAAACTCTATACCCTGGGCACTGTCCTCAATACAACACAGCTCTAATACCAATTTTGGATGTGAAAGGAGATGCTTTAAAGAGAATGTGGGGGAGAGGGAGGAGCTTCAAACCCTAGCAAAGCAAAACATGCACACAAGAGAGAGCAAGACACAAGAGAGAGATTGATAGCTGAATTTTCTTCTATCTTCTTCTCTATTCAACCAATATAACATAAAGATAAGAGTACACACTATATGGGTTAGTACTCAACTACTACAACATACAAGGGTTGGTCCATAATGTGAACTTGACTAAATGAGCTGGTGTTATAACTATGCCAGTCTCTAGTAATCCAAAATGGCTGTCACACAGCATGTCATCCCACTGGCTGCATATCACCCATAATCTCACCAACCATGCTAGTGGTGTAGATACGGAAGCTATCACCCAGGCGGGTCATCAATGTCTGCTATAGCACTAGTTGAGCTCGATATCTCAACACTCCCCCCTCGGCTCTACACAAGAGAGGAGATAAATGACATGATCAATAATCCCACACTCTTGCAAAGCATGGAACTCTTAATTCAACAAAGGTGGGCTAAGGCCACTAATGATGAGCTAGGTGATGAGCTCAACTCCACACACTGCAGTCCAAGTAAGCTCCTAAACCTGTGGAGCTTCTCTATGCCCAATGCCTTCGTGAAGATGTCAGCCACCTGATCCTTTGTGTTGACATATACCAGATCTACATCTCTTGTGGCTAGAACCTTCTCCCTCACAAAGTGATAATGCACCTCAATGTGCTTCGTTCTAGCATGATATACTGGGTTACTAGCCAACTGTATGCTACTCATGTTGTCATAATATATGACAACTACCCTATCCATGGGCTCTCCCATGTCACCAAGTAGCTTTTGAAACTAAGCTACCTCACAAGCTGCCATAGCAGCACCCCTATACTATGACAACTACCCTACCACGGGCTCTCCCATGTCACCAAGTAGCTTCTGAAACCAAGCTACCTCACAAGCTGCCATAACAGCACCCCTATACTCGACAATTGTTGGCTGCTTCTTACTGCTCCCACTCATAGTAGCACTCCCAAATGAGAACATAAAACCACTGGTAGATCTCTTGTCTACAATACCACCAGCCCAATCAGCATTTGTGTACCCATGCATCTGTATCTATGTACCAGCCTCATAGAAAAGTCCATAATCAACTATGGACTTTATGTACCTAAGGATCTGTCTAGCCGCATCCAAGTGTGGATTCCTAGGGGCCTGCATAAACTGACTCACAAGTCCAACAACATAGCTCAAGTCTGGCCTTGTAATGGTCATGTAGATCAAACTACCCACTATGCGCATGTATGTAGTGGGGTCCTCCAAAAGCTCACTTGTATCTACAGAAAGCTTTGTGTTCTACTCTAATAGCACTGAAATAGGCTTATAGCCTATCATACCATACTTGGACAGTATGTCTAAGCCATACTGCTTCTGCAATAGCAAAATGCCATGAGGTGATCTCACCACCTCTATGCCCAAGAAATATCGCAGCTCACCCAAATCCTTCATCTCAAACTTCTACTTCAAAAGCATCCAGACATCATGTATGTCTGCATCACTATCATCAATGATAATCAAGTCATCCACATAGATGACTAATAGCATGACCCCTCTATCTGTCTTTTTCACATATAGTGAAAAATCTGCACTAGGTATCTGAAATCCAATGGTAACAAGATACTCCCCAATCTTGTTTGACCATGCTTTGGGTGCCTGCTTCAAGCCATACAAGGCTTTGCGTAACCTGCACACAAAATCTAGATGTGCATCACTCTCATAACCTGGTGGCTACATCATGTACACTTCTTCGTGCAAATCACCATGTAAGAAAGCATTCTTTACATCCATTTGATGTAAAGACCAACCCTTCGCCAACCCTTCGCTATAGCCATAGCAATGATAGCTCTCACAGTTGCCATTTTTGCAACCGGGCTGAATGTCTCCTCATAGTCTATGCCATAAGTCTACGCATAGCCCTTGGCACCAATCTTGCCTTGTTCCTACTCATTGAACCATCAGCATTGTTCTTGACTTTATACACACACTTACATCCAATTGCCTTCTTTTCCTTAGGCAATGGCACTAACTCCCATGTTACATTTGCATCCAATGCTTCCATCTCCTCATCCATGGCATCTTCCCATTTCTTATTTTCAATTGCCTTCTCAAAGCAAGTGGGCTCAACCTCCTGTATTGCTTTTACCATGTAAGCATAATGATGGGTTGTATATCCATCCTCAACAGGGTATCTAACCCTCGTAGACCTACGTACACCTGGATCACTGCCAAGTGTCCTCAAAATAGCCCTGGTTCTCCTTACACCATAGGAGTAACCACCACAGACGGAATGCCAAGCTCCTCATCAAGGCTTTGCTCAAAGCCACTAGAGTCACCATCCACATATGAGTGACCTGTTGACCGGCACAAAAGGTTGATCTACCTTTTCCTTTGCTTTCCGTGATACATGTGTACCTGCATCATTCCTCAACCTGCCTCATGGGCTAACATTGGATCCACTACTCGAGGACTCTCTAGGTCCACTTAGCACTTCTGATTGGCTGCTCTACATGTGGTGCAACATCAGCACTTCTTATATCTGCATCTTCTGTTGCCTTCACTACTGGTGCATACCAGCTACTCATCTCATTGAAGACAACATCTCTGCTTACTAGCATCTCACGAGTGGTAGGGTTATAGCATCTATAACCTTTTTGCTCAATAGCATAACCAATGAAGATGCATTTCTCTGCCTTTGGATCCAACTTTGTTCTCACTTCATCAGGAACATGTACGTATGCAATACACCCAAACACTTTTAAGTGAGACACATCCAGTCTTATGTCTATAAACTTATGTTAAGGAGTCATACCATGAACAGCTGCAGTGAGTGTCCTGTTCGTAATGTACACAACAGTTGCTACTACTTCTGCCCAAAAGTAATGTGGCATACCATGAACAGCTGCAGTGAGTGTCCTGTTCGTAATGTACACAACAGTTGCTACTACTTCTGCCCAAAAGTAATGTGGCATATTCTTTTCAGCCCCATCAAGGCACGTGCCACTTCTGCAATGTGCCTGTTTTTCCTTTCTGCAACACCATTCTGTTGTTGCGGAGTGTACCTGACGTAAACTGCCTCTTGATTCCTTGCTTTCTTAAGAAATTGCTGAACTCACTGGAGAAATATTCTCCGCCACCATCTGATCTTAGGCATTTTGTTTGCATGCCTTTTTCCTTCTCGACCAAGGTTTTAAATCTCTGAAAGTGAGCAAACACCTCACTTTTCTCCTTCATGAAATAAACCCACACTTTCCTACTGTGGTCATCAATGAATGTTATGTAACATCGTACCTGCAACCTGCAAATGTAGTCTTGGTCGGGTCCCCATACATCTGAATGTATGACATCCAATGGCCACGCACTGACATGCTTAAACCTTTGCAACCAAGCGACACTTATTTTTAAAGTCTTCCACAAAACATCCTTGAGGATTAAACCTCACTTTTGCGGACCCTGCTTACCAAGTTGGCACGCTTCACATACCTTATGCATACCGTCAACCTTAAACTTTGGCAAACCTGCAACAATATTTTGGGTTTGCATAGAGTTCAGTCGCTATACATTCACATGACCAATGTGCTTGTGCCATATGTCAATATCTGCAATGACACCTGTTCCATGCGCAAACATGGCTGCCTTTATCTCATGCATGTTCACATCCAAAGTAAACATCCTACCATTTCTGTTACCC
>NC_141050.1:50527493-50552493 GCF_041138505.1 Cibotium barometz
GTTGTCCTGACTCAGAATAAAAAACAAGAAATTGGGTTTATCTAAACCACTTGCTTGTCTTTGCTTCATAATACCATACTTCTAGAGAGACATGGAATGACACTTGAGAAAGCTAAGATCATTGTTGATTATTTTGTAAAACAAGCCAATACATGACTTGCTATAGAGTTCATCCAACTTGAAAAAGAAGAAATATATATGTCCTAAGGGATTTTGAATTGCAATTTATGGAAGGGGTACATTGATCAAAGTACCCAATAAATGGGCTCTACATGGATGATATGCAAATACACAATTTCAAATCTACTAGATCCATAGCCGGGTGGATGAAATGAAGTAGCTAATTAGCTTCCTTCCCCAATATATGTTTGGCTTGCAAGCAAGCTTCTCCTGCACTCCTAGCGTTTTGTAGATTGGGATGAAGGCCTTAAAAAACCAAGTCATTTCTTGTTAATCCAAATGAAGTTGGATAGCCCACCACCTTAACATTGTAAACCAAATGAAGTTCGATAGCCCACACCTTAACATTGTCAACATTTGTTCTAATGTATGAGAACCACCACCACCCAAAGGTCTATGTAGCAACGGGTGAGACGCACTTGTTTGGCCATCTTGTGCTTATAGATAGGTATAGATATCCATCCAAACTCGCGTCTCACTACATCTGGCCGGGCGCGAGAGGCTGCCCGCTGTGTGAAACATCCCAAAGGTGGCAAAGACATTACCAGGCTTGTTGTTGGAGAGCTCTGGAGTCCGCCATGGTGGTGGTGGCCGAGAAGGTGCCGCCCAGGCAACCAAGGAGGCTTTGGCGGTAGGGCAAGAAGGTTTTCTTTCTGAGCTCCTCTGAGTGGGCCTTCTGCTGCTTGTAGTGGAGCGCGTGGGGGGACATGGGCAGCCTCGGGGGAGATCTCGTGGGCGATGGCCGGCCAGCAGCTAGTGTGGGATGAGCGGGTGATCGCGGAGGGGATGCTGCAGGACTGATGGGGGCACTTTTGCTTAATCCAGCTGTTAAATAATAAGGCTTCGGAGAGATAATTAAAGTAGATGTAGATTCCCTTGGCGAATTGAATTTAGGGCTTGCGTGACGATCTGCCCTTGAGCTCGGAACAGTCCTCCGCAGAAGATCCTTGAACGCCCACTTCTTATAACTATTAGTGCTGCGCTTTTTAATACTCTTGCTAATTGTGGCTGCCTGATCCATACCCATAGATTTGGGCTGATCACACTCTTCAGTTGCATCCACTGGGTGTACTGCAGATAATCCATTCGTTGGTGATGCTAAGTAGGAATTAGGCTCTAATCCGCCTGCTAAGTGCGCCTGCTTCTGCATCATTATTGGGGAAAGCTCCAAATCTCGCCTTTCCAACACAGCACTCTTGCCCTTTCTCTGATCATTATTAACAGCCCATGATGATGAAATTTGTCGGCTTAGGCGTTGCTTAACAAGCTTGCCCCATTGCTTCTTCTGCAAATCGGCCGGCGTCTGAGGAGCTGAAGACGGTAAGTAGAAATCAAAATCGTGGCCTTTGTGATCACCGCTCATTTCTTCAGCCATGAGCTGCCTCACAGAGGGTGAAGGAGGACCTGAAGGTTGCTGCCTCTCTTTAATCACAGGAGAATGAGGAGGAGAAGAAGGAGCTGAAGGTTCCTGCTTTGCGTTAATAACAGGAGGAGAATAAGGAGGAGAAGCAGGAAGAGGGACGCTGAGTTGCTGCGCAGTCACCTCTAATCGCCCATCAGTATTAGAGAGGCTGCCCCAAAAATTAGCGGCGGATGGGCAGATTAGCTTAGGAGAAACAGGAGGATCATCATTAATCTCCGATAAACACCAAGAATCAAACTCAAAGTCGGAGCCTGAGCTGAGGGAGGAGCTGGCATTGGTACTCCTAGCTGATCTGGACACTTGTGATGATGATGGTGGTGGTAGTGTACCCTTGTCTAGATTAGGTGCTAATTGCAAGCTAATCTTGTTGTTTAGCAGGTCGGGGAATGCAAATTGGGTGGCGGGGCTCGTTGCAGAAGAAGAAGAAGGGGGGGGCGAGCTTGGTAAGATGGAGCTGCTCCATTGTTGATGATGATCCAAGCGAAGATGGTTGCTCTCTGAACTGATTGTGTGGTAGCGACTCATCATTTGGGGATGAAAAGCAAACGAAAGGGATGAAGAAGGAGATCAAAAGCAGGGGGATCTTAGGAGAGGCTAAGGTCTGAAGGATGAGGTTTAATGAAGGAATTAGACAAAAAAAACCCGAGATGAAGGGCAAACAAATTAAGACAAGAAGAAGCAGCAGAAGCAAACAAGACGTGAGGGGTTATTAATGGGGGGATTATATTATGAGAGGGATAAGCGTGCGGGGACTGCTTCCGTGCGTGTGGAAAAGGGAGTTTTTTTTTTTGGGTTTTTCTTACAGCGCAACGCGTTGACTCGTGCAACGCCAGCGCCGCCGCCCGCCCCGCGCTCGCAAAACGAGTCCAACTTTTGTGGCCAACGAGAATATATCCAAGAAATCACGCAAGCCTAAGGTTCTCCTTGTTTATTCTATTTGAAACAATAATTTGTATAAAGTCCTCTCCTCCAGCATTTTAAAAACAAAATATCAAAATGTTTCATTTCTATACCACCACCCACGACGGTCTCTTTCTCTCTCTCTTTTTATTATTTAAATTATCAATTTTATACGAACTCCGCACCCTGAGTTTCTCGAAGGGCAACCCCCTTTTTGACCCGTTTTTCGTAAAGAAATTTCAAAGGAATCTCTATCATCTAGAAGACGATGTCTTCTCAAACGCAACATAGGGTTTCGAAGATGTCTTCTCAAATGCAAACTTATGAGAAAAGTAAAATCTGCGTATAACTTCTTCGTTGTTTATAATGTGCTGCTATTCACCACCCCCAGTTTATTATTGTTATCCCCATGTGCTCACCACACACACCTATCCATCTCCTTCATATTCACCACCCATCTTATTAGTGCTATGCCCATGTGTTCAGCACCTCTCTCTCTCTCTCTCTCTCTCTCTCTCACACACACACACACACACATTCTCAAATGCAACATAGGGATCCCTTCAATAATTATGCATACACACAATCACATTCTCAAATGCTGCATAGGGATTAGTTCACAATAATCATGCATACGCACGATCGCATTCTCAGATGCTGCATAGGGATTAGTTCAATAATTATGCATACACACAATCGCATTCTCAAATGCCACATAGGGATTAGTTTAGTAAGTATGCACATACACAATCACATCTTCAGATGCTACATACGAATTGGTTCAATAATTATGCTTTGTAAGGCTTAGGTTTTAATTATGCTTTGTAAGGCTTAGGTTTTAGCCTTTCATGTACATCTATGCAACACAATTTTATTATTTTTGGTAACAATGATTGCATTAAAGAAATGCTTGCACTACCTAATTCTTATTCGTTTACATAAAGTGCCACTCGAGGGTTTTCGTTATGTTTATTAGAAGGGAACAAGGTTCTCACACCTCATGGACATGTGACAAAATCCCTATTAACTTATAATAATGGCCCTCCCAAAGCTGTGTCCATTAAAATGGAACAAGGTCAATTTCAATCCAAAAGTGTCACCAATGTACCCACATCATGCCCATTTTGCTAATTGGTATACCTATATTTTCTATAAATTCTCATCATAGAAGTGTTAGATAACAATGTTCACCCTGACTCAATGTGTAATGGGTTTGGTTAGCTCATGTTTTATAAGTCCCCCATTATATGAGGAGGGTCCATGGTTGAGCGACTTGATACATATGCTTGATTTAGGCACCAATGGATGGTATTAGTAGGTTTGGCGTATTGTTAGGCTACAAGTAGGTGTAGACTCTTAGCCAAAAAATGAGATGTAGCATGGTAGGTATACTTTACTCTTAAACAGCATGTCGTGACATTATGGGGCCCAAGATGAGCTTGATGGGCCATGGGAGGTGAGATTAATGAGTAGAAATTTCTACTAGTTCTTTCATAGGCTGAATCTACACTGCGGATGTTGGCACCAACTAGATCATGGACCTATGCAGTCTAGCCATGGCCACCTCTTGTCTTCGGGCCTATCTAGACACACTATGAGGCACACTCTGGGGCCCACCTCTACATAGTTTATTAGTCATCACTTTGTGTTTGCCTCCTTATCTTCTAGTCACACTCTTCATAGTTCTAGGATCCATTTAAGCTCCCTCTGTGAGAGTGCATGGGTGTGGAATGTAGGCATCGTTGTATCTTTTCTAGTTTCCATATACTCGTGTTCTCTATATCATTGTATATGTCTATGTTGTATGAGTGTTTGAGGTTTTCACCACCATTGTAGGCTACCTTACAAAAAACACAAATGAACTTGTAAATACTTACCAAACAATCATAGATCCATACTAATCACCAAAACACCCATAAAGGTCATTAAAACAATGTATAATTGTAACACTTGATATGAGGAAGGCCAATACACTTTTTTATTTACAATAGTGTGCACTAAAGATCAAAATTGTATGTGCTTATTAGTTACAATATATGCAACTTACATTGTAAGTTTATTACTATAATTTGTATGTACATGGTATAGGGGATATCATCATATCTTATGCATGAGCCTTACAATGTATCCATTATTAGAGTTACTAATTAGATATTGATTTTAATTCAACCCTCATTTTTAAATGTAAAAGCCATTTGGATATAACTTTGGAAAGTTTAAACTCTAAATAGCATAATTTAGATTAACATTGGGCCTTGTTTTCAATCATAGAGGCATTGTTAGCTTTATAGAAAATGCGATTTTAGTTTTAAAAAATTTATAATTGTAATATATCAATATTTCATTTTTTTTAAAGATAGTCCTTCACTTCCATTTAAATTAAATATCGACTACATATTTGCCATTCTTTATTTGGAAGAACATAGGAATTAGAAAAATTAAAATCTATATATAACTCCTTAGTCAATAATAATATGTTATTCACACACACACACACACACATGTTAAAGATGTACACTGAATCCTAGGAGGCAGTGTCTTTGAAGGGGATGAAATAAAGTTGTCAGAGAAAATGTTATGGTGAGTATGATGACCCATGGAAGGCCAACTTTCCCCTCCCCCCATGAAAATGTTATGGTGATTATGATGACCTACGGAAGGCCAACTTTCCCCTCCCCCCATGAAAATGTTATTGTGAGTATGGTGAGTATGATGACCCAAAGAATGCTAACTTTCCCCTCCCATTGAGGCCTCCCTATATTGCATCTAATAATGCGATCTAGGTGAAATTGGCTCCAGAGGCAAAGTCTCTAGAACTAACTCTTTCTATGGCCTCTTGAGAATGGCCACATGTTTGGCCAAGGCCTTTGGTATGCTCTGAAGTTCCCTCATATGTTCTATTATTGGCTATGATATGGGGTATGTGGTGGCGATAGGCAATACACCTAAGCGGGGTTAATGGTCTGTACTACTCAATCATACCTTGCTTAAGAATAGGCTCTAATTTAGCCTACACCTTTCTAACAAGCACTTGAGATTATTTCAATCGTTTCTTCTCCACCACTAGGTTGGGATACTCTTTGAGTTTCTTTAGAGAAGGTTTGCATAAAATCAATGGTTTGAGCAAGAGATTGCTCATTGGTGGTTCTGCAAAGGATGTAGCCTTAGAGCTCTTGTCCAAACCACTTTTGATAGTCACAACATTGTTGTCCTTAACAATTAATTGTGCATTACATTCTGTCATACCCTTTGAGGTCTTCTTCTTTTAAACCTAAGTTTTTTGCTCATTTGCCTTTAGGGGCTAGTGCCTTCGGGGTTTGCGCCTCAGGCTCTTTAGTTTAACTGCTTACTTTGGAGTTGAAGCTTGAGCTTTCTACGTATTGGTAGCTGCATGAACCTCAAGAAAACTGCCTATATATGATTCTCATAAAATGGTAACACCCCCTATTTAAGCTCATAAGGATACCTTTGAAAATGACTATGTCACCCCCCTTCCTTATATCTATGTTTTTTCTCTAGCATTTACACACCCTGTCTCCTTATATTAAAGTATGTTACTTTGAACCTTATTGAGCGAACATAATTACTTCATTCATGCTACCAAGAAATAGATGTTAAGTACTAGGAAATCAAAAGTATGTTAAGAACTTTTGTACAACTATGTTCATCAAAAGTACTTATGAAATATCCTTAATGTTGCTATACCCCTCGCCGTCCCTCCCCCCCCCCTCTAGAGGCCCTCTCCCCCTTACTTAAATTTAAGATTTAGTGTTCACCTAAATATATGGCCTCACTCATGTGATATCATAAGTTTTCTAAAATTGAATCCCTCGAGAAGATCTAGAACTTCATATGGACAGGAGGTTCTAGGCTCATGTAGTAACAAGCCCACTAGACCAATAACTCTCTACATTATTGCTAAAAGGGTCATGAACCTCCCAAGAATTACCACATCAATGAGTGTTGAATGCATGCCATATCACATGTCTTGGTCCAACAGCTGAGCCACTCTCCTCATAGAAGTCACCACCTCCTATACCTGAAGTGAATGCATAAAGTTTATCTTGCAATGAAGTACTTGTCATTAAAAACAAACAACAACCAACATCAAAACATCAAAAAAACAACCACCAACATTAAAAAAACAACAATCAACATAAGTACATGTGAATAAAAACTATCTGCAATTTTACCTAAAGGTAACGTCTCACAGTGATTACACACTCAATAATATCATTGTGGTGAGTTCTCTTGAGATGCCATGACTCACCCAGTAACTGAGTCATCCAATCCTCAGATGGGCACTTACATTGGTAATAAGTAATCTTAGTTCTCTTCTCACTACTTCACAGGATCCAAACAAATGTGCAAACAAACCACCTTAGATGCACATCTCTAGAGCCTGTGTGGAGGGTTTCATGGCACAATGAACATCAATTTTTATCTTGACTCTAAATGCTTCTAACATGTCTAAGCTAGGATTATAGCTAAACAACGGTGGTAGTGGAATGTACCATTCCTGGGTAGACAATAGTGGTAGTGGAATGTACTCCAAACTATGTTTCTCCATGTTAGCATCACCTTGCAAACAGGGGGAAAATTTTTAATTTTTCCATTTTGGTTTTTTGTTTGCTCCTTTTCCTTACAGGAAACTTGGTAGGGACCTCATTGAACCTTTTATCTAGACCTCATGCCTTCTCACTGGGTCGTATGGGTATCTTGGCATGTATCTCACTAAGCTTTCTACTCTGGCTTTCATGCCTCTTTATCCCGAGACTTATAGGTGACTCAGTAGGGATGTTCAATTGGGCGTCCTCATCGAGACCTCATGCCTTCTCACTGGGTCTTATAGGCATCTCGGTCGTATCCTTAGTGCAAGACTCATCCTCTGGCCCTCATGCCTCGTTTTAGGACTTATAGGTGACACGGGTGGGACCTCGCATGGGCTTCCTCCGGACCTCATGCCTTCCAATGCAGTTGTAGAAACAAACGGGCATAGCCCATCATCAATAAGAAAATAAGCACTTAATGATGCACAATAAAAAATATCAAGACCATCAAGAAACATGCTAATATCCCTTGTTATAGGGTTTTGAGCCACTCCCCTCGTAGAAGTCACCACCTCCTATACCTAAAGAGAATGCATAAAGTTTATCTTGTAACGAAGTACTTGTCATTAAAAACAAATAACAACCAACATAAAAACATTAAAAAAACAACCACCAACATAAAAACAAACAACAATCAACATAAGTACTTGTGAATAAAAACTATCAACAAACAACATAAGTGCAATCTTACCTAAAGGTAATATCTCACAGTGGTTATGCACTCAATAATATCATTGTGGTGAGTTCTCTTGAGATGCCATGACTCACCCAGTAAAACTGATTCATCCAATCCTCAGATGTGAATTTGCATTGGTAAGTAATCTTAGTTCTCTTCACTACTTCACAGGATGATCCAAACAAATGTGCAAACAAACCACCTTAGATGCACATCTCTAAAGCATGTGGAGGGTTTCATGGCACAATGAACATCAGTTTTTATCTTGACTCTACATGCTTCTGACATGTCTAAGCTAGGATTATACCATTCCTATCTAGACAACGGTGGTAGTGGAATGTACTTCAAACTAGACAACGTTGGTAGTGGAATTTACCATTCCTGGCTAGACAATGGTGGTAGTGGAATGTACCATTCCTGGCTAGACAATGGTGGTAGTGGAATGTACTCCAAACTATGTTTCTCCATGTTAGCATCACCTTGCTAACATGGGAAATTTTTTTAATATTTCCATTTTGGTTTTTGTTTGTTCCTTTTCCTTACAGGCAACTCGGTAGGGACCTCAATGAACCTTTTATCCAGACCTCATGCCTTCTCACTGGGTCTTATGGGCATCTCGGCATGTATCTCACTAAGCTTTCTACTCTGGCTTGTTGCCATATATATAGGCAGTGATGTGTGTGAATACACTTAGGACCGCCAGGCACTTTTTCCCTCTTTAGGAGGTTTTTTTCCTCGGCTTGTATATACGCCCATCATTCTAGGGCTAACTTATCTTTGTACATTGACACAATCTAATACACTGTGTGTTGTGTGCATTCTTGCTTCTTCTTCTCCAAGCTTTGTGTGCTTTCCTGCAACCCTAATTCCAACAATTGGTATCAAAGTAGGCATCGGTTCCCAGGGCTACACCGCTAGCACCCTCCGACTCACGTTCTTCGATTGAGAAATTTTGACAGTGCAGTTTTCTGCATAACAAGCATACGTATTCTATTGTGGACTGTGCTACATAGCACGAGTTGTTTTCTATTCAGTCTTTACTTCATTATAGGTAGCTTTTGCATCAATTTCAGTCAGTGGCCACCCATGGCTCTGATAACATCAAAATGATGTATTTCGCATGTTGTTTGTGCTGATGAGACAAATTGGATGGAGACAGCAACTACCCACTTTGGGCATACATGATGCAGCATGTTTTGGTTGCAAAAGGAGTGTGGAACATTTGTGCAGGGTATGGATGTACGTCCAGGTTCTGTGGATGTAGGATATGTTGAGGATGTTGCAGGTTCTAGCAGCTCTACTGTTGCTGTTGTTTTACCCACTGCTGAACAAGCTCGTTGGGATGGTAAAGATGCGCAGGCTTATGCCTTGATTGCACTTTTTGTCAAACGTAACATCACTCCACATATTCGTTCAGCTAAAACAGCAAAACAGGCTTGGGATATTCTAGCTGGTTTGTATACAGGTCGTAACGAGGCAAAAATCTCTTACCTGCGTAAAGAGCTAGAATCGAAGATTATGCAGGAAGATGATGACATGAATGTTTTTCTTGCTGAGATTAAAGATCTCAAGGAACAGTTGATTTCTATAGGTGAGATTATTCCTTATCATTCTCTTGTGCAGAGACTGTTCTTGATGCTTTACCTGAGTCATATCAGACTTTTGCTTCCACGTGGAGACTTGTTACTAAGGACAGACCTGATATTGTCAAGTATGATACTTTAGTCAACAAGCTCTTGCAAGAATCGCAGTCCAGACAAAATAGGGCTAGTAGGCAGCGTGCAGTTGATCAAGCATTTGTTGCTGCCCAGCAGAGAAGAAATGGTAAGGCAGCCCCTTCCACTGTTTCTTCTCCTATATTAGTAGGTCTGCAACTTCTTCTCCTTCCATAGGTAGCAACAATAGGTCTGAGAAGGCTCTTGATAAAGGCAAGAAAAAGATCAGGTGCAACTATTGTAAGGCAACTGATCATGTCATTAAGAATTGCTCTAAGCTAAAGGCTAAAGAGGCAAAGAAGAAAGAGTCAAATGCAGCCACAATAGCAGATGCTTCTACAAATGCAGATTCTGCAAATGTTGTGCAGGACACAGAATGGGCGTTTAGCGTGTATTGCCAGTATGACCCATTTGTACATGATGCATGTTTGGCAGTTTCTGTTGACTCTGATGTATGGTATTTTGACAGTGGTGCTACAAAGCACATTACCTCACATCGTGATATGTTCACTTGTCTTGAGGCTGTCCCTAATGGGAATACTGTCAATAATGCTTCTTACCCAGTGAAGGGCATTGGTAAAATTATGCTTACTGCTGCAAAGGGCAGCGTTTTCACACTTTCAGATGCTTTGTATGTGCTAGGGATAAAGAAGAATCTATTGTCTGTCTCTGTGCTTGCTAGACTTGGACTTGTAGTCAAATTTATGGATGACAGATGTACTCTTCATGATTTGACTTCTTCTGGTGATACGATTATTGCATCTGGCACCTTGTTTCATGGGTTGTATAGGCTCAATTCTTATGACAAGTGTGTGGAAGATTCAGTAAATGCAGTTTCTGATGAAAAGGTAGTTTCAGATGCAAAACTATGGCATGCTCGTTTTGGTCATCTGAACTTTGCTAGTTTGCTGCGTTTGCAGAAATTTGATATGGTTGCTTCATTGCCCCCTCTTGAGGCACCATTAAAACATGTTTGTGAAGGCTGTATTTTGGGCAAAATGCAGTGTTTTGCATTTCCAAAGGATGGTTCTGTGCGGGCCACTCGCAAATTGGAACTTGTACATAGTGATGTATGTGGGCCTATGCAAACTTCGTCATTTGGTAAACACTTGTACTTCGTGACTTTCATTAATGATTACTCAAGGCATGCATGGGTATATCCACTGAAGGCAAAGTCCAAAGTGTTTTTGTGCTTCAAACAGTTTTTGCTTATGGTTGAAAATGTATGCAATTGTACTATGGGCACCCTCCGTTGTTCTGATCGAGGGGGGGAGTACATGTCTAAAGAGTTTGATGCATTTCTGGCTAGTCGTGGGATAAAACACCAATGTACAGTGCCGTATACCCCTCAGCAAAATGGTATTGCTGAGAGGAAAAACAGGTCACTTATGGAGATGGCACGATGTATGGTCAAGAGCCAAGCTTTGCCACATGCGTTTTGGCTTGAGGAGGCTGTCATGTGTGCTGCATATGTACTCAACAAGTGTCCCACTAAGGCCTTGCAGTCTGTTACTCCATACAAAGCTTGGCATGGCAGGAAGCCTTCTGTTGGTCACTTGCATGTCTTTGGTTGCTTGGCCTATGCTTTAGTGCATGTGTAACAACGTAGAAAATTGGATGATAAGGCTGTCAAATGCATTTTTGTTGGTTACAATGCTGAGAGCAAGGGTTACAGATTGTATCATCTGCAGTCAAAGCATATCTTAATTAGTCGAGATGTTGTTTTTGTGGAAGATGCTATGCAGCCTTTGTTATCATGTACCAAAGAGACAAGTGTGAGCTCACGTGATGTATTTGATACGTTGTTGCCTCTGTTTACAGGTGGGAATTCAAATGTAAGTCCTAATGAGGCAAATATTCAGCCTATGCAGATTTCAAATGACATCATAGATCAGCCTATTTCTGATGCAGATTTACAGGATGTAATTTATGAGGATAGGGCTGAAAATGAGCAGGCTAGAGGTATGCCTGAATGGCTGGTGCAAACGTTGCGTGATAGTAAAATTGATGCACCTATTTCTAGTCGTACTCATTCAGGTTTTCAGCATATCTCTTATGCATCAGATTGTTATGCTTTGGTTGTGTTTAGTATGTGTGAAGAGGAAGAACCTCTTTCATTTGATAAGGCACAAAAATCAGAAAATTGGTTGGCGCTACAATGCAAAGTGAATATGATGCTATAATGAAGAATGGTACATGGTCTTTGTGTGATTTGCCTATTGGTAAAAAGGTCATTGGATGTAAGTGGGTTTTTAAGTTGAAACGAAAGCCAGATGGCAGTGTTGATCGCTATAAGGCTAGACTTGTTGGTTATGCTCAAGAAAAGGGCATTGATTTTGATGAGACCTTTGCTTCCATTTGTCGTATGACTATCGTAGCATTTGTGCATTGGTAGCTCATAATGGTTGGAATGTACATCAGTTGGACATAAAGACTGCGTTCTTGAATGGAGATTTGCATGAGGAGGTGTATGTATCGCAGCCTCGTGGTTTTGTTCAAAGAGGGCAAGAAAACAAAGTGTGCAGGTTGAAAAAGGCTTTGTATGGTTTAAAGCAAGCTCCACGAGATTCGTATGAAAAGATACATGCATATTTGACTGCACATGGTTTTCAGAATAGTCCAACAGAAAGCACTTTGTATGTTAAACGTGTGGATGATGTACATCTAATCATTGCTCTCTATGTCAATGACATGCTGCTCACAGGACCAAATGCGAGTCATATTGCTGATTTTAACGCTGATTTGAATGCCTCTTTTGAGATGTCAGATTTGGGGCATTTGCATCATTATTTGGGGATACAATTTAAGCAATGTGATGGAGGTATTGCTTTGTGTCAGACAAAGTATATTGAGACATTGTTGCGGAGATTTGGCCTTGAAGACTGCAAGCCTATTGCTACTCCAATGGAGACAGGTTTAAAGTTGAGTCTTCATGATGCTCGAGATCACTTTGATGTCACACTCTATCAGACAGCTATTGGTTGCCTCATTTATGTATGCATTACGAGGCCGGCCATTTAGTTTGCAGTCTCACAGGTGAGCAAGTTTATGCATAGCCCAGGGTCTCAGCATTGGAAGGTAGTTAAACGCATCTTTCACTACTTGAGTGGCACCATACATCTTGGGTTGTTTTATCCCAAGGGGGGATCGTTGCCACCAGATTTACATGCTTTTTCGGACTCACATTATTGGGCTGGTTGCTATGACACAAGAGAGTCCACAAGTGGTTTTTGTTTCATGTAGCTCATGCATATCTTGGTTGAGCAAGAAGCAACCTACTATGGCCACTTCCGATCTTTTCACAAAGGCGCTTCCTCGTGAGAAGTTTGAAGCTTTCCGCAAAGCTTTGGGCTTGCTCCCCTTTGTGGATTGATCTACTTCGGGCATGGCACTTCCCTATACATGAGTGCCAGCTCTCGTTCACACATCATCACTCCTCCCCCCCAGGGGGGATTTGTTGCCATATATATAGGCAGTGATGTGTGTGAACACACTTAGGACCGCCGGGGCACTTTTTCCCTCTTTAGGAGGTTTTTTCCCTTGGCTTGTATATACGCCCATCATTCTAGGGCTAACTTATCTTTGTACATTGACACAATCTAATACACTATGTGTTGTGTGCATTCTTGCTTCTTCTTCTCCAAGCTTTGTGTGCTTTCCTGCAACCCTAATTCCAACATGGCTTTCATGCCTCTTTATCCCGGGACTTATAGGTGACTCAGTAGGTATGTTCAATTGGGCGTCCTCCTCGAGACCTCATGCCTCCCTCATGCCTTCTCACTGGGTCTTATAGGCGTCTCGGGCATATCCTTAGTGCAAGACTCTTCCTCTGGCCCTCATGCCTCCCTCATGCCTCCTCGAGACCTCATGCCTCCCTCATGCCTTCTCACTGGGTCTTATAGGCGTCTCGGGCATATCCTTAGTGCAAGACTCTTCCTCTGGCCCTCATGCCTCGTTTTAGGACTTACATGTGACACGGTTGGGACCTCGCATGGACTTCCTCCAGACCTCATGCCTTCCAATGCAGTTGCAGAAATAAATGGCCACAATCCATCATCAATAAGGAAAGAAGCACTTAATTATGCACAATAAAAATATCAAGAACATCAAGAAACATGCTAGTCTTCCTTGTTATAGGGTTTTGAGAAAAGCAACAAACATCATGGTTAATCTAGAATCAAGAAAAAATCATGCATGCTACTAATCTGAAATGTGCATTTGACTTCTAATAAAGAGCTTGTGGTGGGCAAGGAGAAGATTGAAACTTCTCGTCCCATTTGTGATGGCCAAGTGTTAGCATCACCTTGCTAACATGGTGGAAATCATGATCCTACATACATAGCCATGGAGTAAACATGTACACATAAGCATGCAATAGGAGACATGGATTGACAACAAGATAAAAGATACAACATAAACATACAAGCAAAACATCATAACATCATAGTGTATTCCATATCCGTATCACATTGTGTGTCAAGAATCATGTACATACCATAGTCATGTCCAATTTGCATACAAGAGGGGATTTATTTAGCCATCCAACCATGTGACTCTTGGGATACGTTCACACCTTCTTGAAGGTAGAAGGCTAACAAACCCCCTAAAGTGAATGGCATGAATGGATATATGGTGAAGCAGACTACCTTGGTAGAGGTAATAAGTTCAAAGCTTGTCAGAAAGCTTCAAACTTCTCCCTAGAAAGGGGCTTTTTGGCCTCGTTTCGACATGATTCAGACATGTTTCGACCCCCATTTTGGCTTTGTAAGATTTTCAAATGCACTTTGTAAAAGTCTCGATTTTGACTATACATGCCCAATTTCTAGTCAAAGCAAAGTTACAATGAAGTATACCCACACTTTCCTTGTGTGGTCATCAATAAATGTCACATAATACCTGTAGCCTCCCATAGACATGGTCTTCGCATAAGACCCCATACATCTGAATGCATAACATCTAGTGCATTTCTGCTCACATTTCTGTCACGTGGAAATACATGCTTTGTTTGCTTTCCAAATTGGCATGCTTCACATATTTTTTGCATACCTTCAACTTTAAACTTTGGCAGCCGTGTCACAATTCCTTTAGTCTGCATAGACTTCATTCTCTGCACATTCACATGTCCAATTCTTTTATGCCAAATGTCTATGTCTGCAACAATTCCTGAACCATTTGCAAACATTGCAGCGCTCACTTCAGGCATGTTTACATTCAATGTAAACATTCTGCCCACTCTGTTGCCTTTTCCAACCAACCACCTACACTTATCTTTAAAGTCTTCAACATAACAACCATCAGGGTTAAACCGAACCTGCAAACCCTGCTCAATCATCTGGCCAACTAAAACCAGATTCTTTGTTATGTTCAGAACATGAAGTACATCTACAAGGTACTTCACTTTTCCATCCTGCGCATAGACAATGGCACATCTCCAACATGGGAAATTGGATGAGCAGTGTCATCCCCTGTTTCCACAAAATCTGGTCTTTCAAGATTTTTCATCTCCTTGAACCACTCCCCATGACTTGTCATATGGTTCGAAGCACCTAAGTCAACATACCATACATCATCTTTATGTGCTGCTTCAACATTTTCAGACATGGCATTAACGACATGCTGCATAACAAACAACCTTTCATTATCCTTAATGTTTCTGCTCGAGGATGCATAGTTGTTTTGCTGCAATTTTCTATTTTGCATGTCAGCCTGCTTCTTATCACAATCTGCCTGCACATGTCCAGGCTTACCACAATAAAAGCATCCACGTGTATCATTATACTACCTTTGCCAATTTCCATGACTTCTTTGACTCCCCCTGCCTCTGAATTGGCCTCTTCCACTTGCGTGTTGTTGTTGTGAATTCTGGGACTGTTGTTGTTGCTGCTACTGTGGCCATAATTCTGATTACTTGTTCGGCCACCTCCTTGGCCATGTCCACGGCCTCCTCTACCTTGTCCTCTTCCTGAACTTGTGTAGAAGGCCTGTTGCTCTGAATTGTTTTTGTTTTGTGAAGACTGCTGGTCTTCACCCAAGCTCTTCTCTTCTATAATCAACATAGACACCAAAGCTCTTCTCTTCTATAATCAACATAGACACCAAATCTATGAAATTGGGAATGTTTTCCCGAGTCTGAATAGACGCCGCTTGAACGCCTTGTATTGTGGCCCAAGACCACGTAGACAGACTTCCACCTTATTATCATCATCTACTGAAACGCCAATAGATGCAAGGGATTCCACAATACCCTTCATCTTCAATGCATAGTCATTCACAGACATACTCTTTTTCTCCACAGTATGATGTTCATTCTTCAATTGTATCTTTCGTGCCTTGGTATTCGTTTCATAGAGTTTTACCAAGGTGTCCCGCGCCTCCTTGGGGGACTTGGCATCCTGTATGTGCCCAATCATGGTGTCTTGTATTCTGATAGAGAGCCAATACATAACTTTTCTAGCTCCTTGGTTCCAATCCTTGAACTCTTTCACATCTGCAGAGCAGTCGGATTGATCTCCGGTATCTCCAGTGCCTCTTCATGCTCACCTTCTATGTAGTCCCAGCAGTAACTCTTTCCCATTAGGAAATTTGTCAACCTGAACCTCCAAGCATGGAAGTTGTTCTTATCAACCTTCTCAGCACTGCAACAATCTGGTTTATGCCATCATTTGACATCTTGCCAGACCGACCATCCTTGTCTCTCAGGAGCGCTTTTGCACGCATGGTACTTGTTGTAGGCATAACATAAAACTTCCCTCCAAGGGGTTATTTCCAATATAAAACATAGTAGTGGAACGATCCTATGCATGAGGTTTTGAATGTGTCTACTCCTTTAACTCTCGCATTTGTGGGTGTCAACAACTGTTATAGCACACACCAACTTACATGGGACATGAGGTTATGTCTAACACCCATGTCGATGATTATGAGCTTGTGCTCTAGGCCACTATTTGTGGTCATGCCCGCTAGCAAACTTCACCTCCTAGTCCTACTCTTCTAAGTTAACAACTTGGGCCATGTTAATGGAAATGTGGCGGTTGCGTAACTTCTCTTATCTAGCCTTAGCTTCTTGATGGGACTCATGTTTTAGTGTAGATTCTTTTATTTTCTCTTCTTCTTTTTTTATGAATGGAAGTTAAAGGTCCATAGTAGTATCTAAGTTTTCTACCGTTGAAGAATCCTTGCATTTTGGCATTTCTAAGTGTTTCAATGTATCCAGATCCTTGTAGGGTGAGTGCGCACATAAGGAATGGTCCCATCCCTTTATACTTTACCTTGTGCTTTTGGTTTGTTATGATGTACATGATCCTAGCTTTGATATCTTTGACTTTGAGCTTTTCATCAAACCATTCCTTTGTGCCTCAGCTTTTCAACTATCATTCCATAGATGACACGCAATCTAGCGTCTTCCAGGCATTCAAGTTTAAACAATAAATTGCTCAATACATTTTCTATCAACCTTTCCTTGATGGCAATTGTTAAGCTAGTGCTACGTATTCCATAGGCATGACGATGTTTGTTCCGTATGTTAAGTTAAAAGGTGTTTGTGTGGATGGCTACCTTTTAGGCCATTCTATAAGCTCGAAGAGCAGACTAGTAACTTTTTTTTCCCAAAGTCTTGGTCAAGATAGCACAAATAATCTTATTGGTGCTTTCAGCTTGGCCATTGGCTTTGGGGTACTAGGGTGAGGATTTACGATGCACTACCATGAATTCGCTCACAGTAGGAACTTGATTACATCATTGATGAAGTGGGTCCCTCTATCGCTTACTAGTAGTTTGAGTGGACACCCAAATTTTCATAAAGAATCTGGTTGTTGCCTTGGCATCAGCCTTTGTGATAGCATCAAGAGGTGCAGAATAAAGAAAGACAAAATCAAGTGTGCATGCAGTCACTTAATTGATAATGCAATATAATGGTGGAATGCTACTAAGAAGGGCCATCATAGACCCAAAACTCAGAAGTCATTTCAAAAACTCATTAAAAAGAATTTCTTACCACCATAGTATAAGGCTAGAGCTAGGTAGTAGCAGTGGGATAACCTTTGACAATTGGAGAAGGAGACAAATCAAATGTACGTAGATAAATTTTGGCAAACCCTTATCTAACTTCAAGCCATAGAAAAGGTGTCTAAAAATAACCAAAAGATAAAGTTTATAGTAAGACTCAAGACTACCCTTTGCTGAAGTGGTGAACATGTTCCATCCCCATTCTTTGACTTCTACTATTTCCTTAGCTTTGAATTGTGAGAAGAAGAATGGAATTCTTAAGGTATAATTATCATACTTCTAACAATCAAAAGAATGGTTCTTTTTCTAAAAGATTTAATAGGCCTCAAGGACGCAATCACTCTGATAAAGCTCCTAACAAACAACAACAATAATCAGGATGGCAACAAGAACAATGAAGTCTCAACTCTAACCAAAAAAGATGATCCTAGAGCTAGAACTATTCATGGCTATAGGTGCAACCAGAGAGGGCATATTGCTCCCAATTATCCATAGAAAAATAAGACTTCCATTGCCAAGGTGAACATGATCAAAGATGAAGAATTTGACGATGACTATACTATCTCCCGAGCAAGAGGGTAACTCTGAGGATAATCTTTTTGACTCGGAAGAAAAGTTGAAATTTCATACTCTTTTTTGAAGATGCATGGTAAAGTAAAAGGAAAGGAAGTGCTTATACTTCATGATGACATTAGAACACACGATTTCATTTCTGAAAAGTTAGTAGCGCACTTAATTTGAATGTCTCACCATCACAATATAAAGTTAAAGCTATTTTCACTAACACAAAGTATAACTGCACTAAGGAAGTACAAGGTATTTGCTTGTCTATTGCATATGTTGCACCATTACAAGGAGATGATGTTCTTTTAAGCATGCCATGGAGACACTGGTTTAATCCTTAAATTCATTTTATGATTCTCACTCATTGCATATTGTTTATGAAGGAAAACAATATTATCTTAAGGGATTGTTAAAAGGAGAGAGTACTCCATTACTTATCCATATACAAGCTAAGCGGGCTTTGAGTAAGAGGGAAAAGGCTTATTTATTCTTAGTTAATAAGCCTATGGCTTATGAACCTACTCCCAAATGAAACCTCACATCAATCTTTTCTTTCACAATTCCTATATTATTTCTTAAATGGCCTTCCTCTTGAACTACCTAGTTCTCGACCCAAGGATCATAGAATTGATCTTATTCATAGTAGTATTCCCCCTTATATATCTCCTTTTAGGACAAATCAAATTGAGAAAAGAGAGATTCAAGATTAAATAGAGGATCTTTTAGTTGGAAAACTCATTAGAACTAATGTTATTCCTGGTAGTATGCCCCCTTGTTGCAGAGCTCCTTCTAGGGTAAGTCAAATTAAGCAAAGAGAGATTCAAGCTTAAATAGAGGATCCTTTAGTTGGAAAACTCATTAGACCTAGTAGCTCACCATACATGGCGCCTATAATTTTAGTTAAAAAGAAGAATGGCACCTATCATATGTGTGTAAACTACTGAGCCCTTAACAAAAACACTGTGAAGAATAGATATCCAATCCTTAGAGTTGATGACTTGTTAGATAGGCTAAGAGGTGCTAAGGTTTCTAGTAAGATTCACCTCAAATCTAGCCTACCACCAAGTGAGAATGGTGGAAGAGAATGTATACAAAACTACTTTTTGTATGCAGATAGGTCATTTTATAAGTTTTTAGTGATGCCCTTTAGACTCACTAATGCTTCGTCAAAATTAAGTCATATGATGAACTGTATCTTCCTCAAACATAAAAAATTTGTGTTTGTTTTCTTTGATGACATTTTAGTTTTTAGCAAAGACATAGAAGAACGTAAGAAATACCTTGAGATAGTATTCAATCTTTTGAAGAAGAATGAACTCTATCTCAATCCTAAGAAAAGTAGCTTTTTCCAATTAGAGATTGAGTACCTCGGCCACATTGTTTCAGCTTAAAGGAATCTGTGTCGACCCAAAGAAGTTAGAAAGTATAGTCATGTGGCCTGTACCTAAAGACATTCATGAATTATGGTCATTTCTAGGATTATGTAGCTACTACAAGAGATTTGTAAGGAATTTTGCTTATAAAGCACATTACCTCACAAAACTCCTAAAGAAATCTAAAAACTTCCAATGGATTGAAAAACAAGAAAAATCTTTTCAGGATTTGAAAGAAGCTCTTACACATGCACTTGTTCTACAACTAGCAGATTTTACTCAACCATTCTTTGGTGTTAGTGGACAAGGAATAGGTGTAGTACTTACTCAAGATGGTGTTGCGATAGCTTATGAAAGTAGGGAACTCAAAGTTGTTGAGAGTAAGTATAGCCTAAAGACATTCATGAATTATGGTCATTTCTAGGATTATGTAGCTACTACAAGAGATTTGTAAGGAATTTTACTTATAAAGCACATTACCTCACAGAACTCCTAAAGAAATCTAAAAACTTCCAATGGATTGAAAAACAAGAAAAATCTTTTCAGGATTTTAAAGAAGCTCTTACACATGCACTTGTTCTACAACTACCAGATTTTACTCAACCATTCTTTGGTGTTAGTGGACAAGGAATAGGTGTAGTACTTACTCAAGATGGTGTTGCGATAGCTTATGAAAGTAGGGAACTCAAACTTGTTGAGAGTAAGTATAGCACTTACAATAAAGAATTGATATCTTACATGCTTTTAAGATATGGAAACACTATCTTATGGGGTCAGATTTTATCATTAAAACTGATCAATAGAGCATAAAGCATTTACTTATGTAACCTCCTTTGATCTTCGATAGGCATATTAAATGGGTAGCCTTTATTCAGAGTTTCCAACCCATAATTCAATACCAACCTAATAAAGAAAATGTGGTAGCAAATGCTTCTAATAGAAGATCGAGCATAAATAATATCTCAGCTATGGAAATTTTATGTTTTGAGATTATGAGAGATACCTATGACCAAGATTTAGATCTATCTTCTACATGGAATTGGGATTCTTTATGGTTAACCCATCGTCCAGGGCAAGGTTGTGTTTTGGTTGAATTGGAGTTAGAGCAGAGGTTGTGTTTGAGTTAAAAGAGGCCCTTTGGGAATACCTGCAAGGTCAATGGTTATCTAGATAATGAGCCATACATACCATGGGCTAAGCTTATGTCTGCCATGATCAACCCATCCAGAAATGTACTTGAAGGGTTGTCATATTGATGTGGTTAGATGTAGGACCATGTGTTCATGTATGCCATTATGAGGTACAAGATGTGAAAAAACTTGAGTACCCTTAGTGAAATCTATAGGTGCCATGCATGGGAAATGGTGGTGGGTAGACCGTGTGCTACCCATGTGTGTACCCCTCTAATCTCAAAGATTTCTCCAACTCAACTACTTTATTCGACTTTCATTACTTTCTTGGATAGTTTTTCACTTGGTTTGAGAGAAACAATTGAGGACCTTTTCATGAGAAGGTATGTCATTGAAGGGGTTGGTTGCTGAAAAGATTATGTTGTCAAAAAGGATGGTAGTACAATCACTTGTTGCACATTACCATTCAAAGGAATCTAGACAAATTAGTAGTACCATGGGCCATGTTTGCGCCCACCACCACAACCACCATGGTGTGGACCAATGTTGATGGGGCGAGGATATGGTGTATGCACACTTTGTAGTACTATGGGGTCAAGCAAGTGTTCACACCTTCCATACATTACAAAATGGTGTATGCACACTTTGTAGTACTATGGGGTTATGCGAGTGTTCACACCTTCCATGCATTAGGAAATCCCTAGCTCTAGCCTAAGAACATTTCACATTTTTTAGGGGCATGGGCCACAATGATGTAGCAATTGCCCATCCATAAGGCTTATATGTGTGAATAGAGATAAGAAATGGGCAACCACGCAACGGCCATGTGTATATATACTTTTGATAATGTGAATGGAGAGAATTCAATCATTTTTCAATGCAAAGCTTTCTTCTTACCTTGTGCTCTTACCTTCTTGCTTGGTTATGGTATGCATGCTTGTGTGATTGCTCATAGTGTGATTGAGTGTGCATGTTTGTTAGCTTGAGTGAGAGAGTGACTAAGCTAGAGTGGAGAGGAGAGTGGTTTAAGATTTCTAGCTTTACCATTTCCATGGGAAGGATTACCTTAGAGGGTTTAAACAAGAGCGTTTCACAAACCTCGTGTCCTCTTTTGTCTCTCCTAATGGGACTTCCACAATCCAAGATAAGTGGCTTGGCCACTATCCTATGACTCCTTGCACTTGGGTGAGAAGATTCTTTGACATGAACAAATGGCAAGCACCACCACAAGAATGTTGAAAAAGCAAGTAATGTTGGGAAATGTTTGGAGTAAGGGGGAGTGGTATGTGACCCTCAAGCATTTGTTTGAGTTGTTGCCATGTGAGAGGCATTCTATCTTTTTGTTGTTGTGTAACAAATCTTTAGCATTTCTTATATCTCATAACAAATTCTATGGCATCACTAAATAATGTTGGTGGGACATCACTAAACAATGTTGGTTGCATTTGGAAAACCTTACGAACCTTCTAAGACGTTTACAAATTCATCTTCCCTTAGTTCATTATCTTTTTGAGTTTGTGGTGTCCTGTTATCCTTGTTATCAATTATTAAGGTACAACTAGCTTGATAAGTTGCCATGTTAATGGCCAATATTTAGAAACCCATAAGCAAGAAATTGTGATATTCATGTACCAAATCTAACTTAAATAAACAAGCATATGGGAGGTCATCATTGACAGCATACGCCAATGGCAGGTTCACCATTGGTAATTTGAGACAAATGGTCCACTAAAAGATGTTAAGATCCTTTCCATTAAGCAACCGTAAAAAATTCTAATAGCAAAAGCAACTGACACTGACGCCAATGCCAGGATCACCATTGGTAATTTGAGACAATTGGTTAGGTAAAACATGTTGGGATCCTTTTTATAAAGTAACTATCACAAATTGAAATTCTAATAGCAAAAGCAGCCAGGCAAATACATCCTAATATTGGGTAAGGCCCTTGTTTATGAGGTATAACAAAGCCTGATTATCCACAAAGAAAATAAATTTATTGGCCAAAAGATAATGATCATATGATATTTGATATAATCGACGCCTTAGAAACACCTTTATTAAGCAAGCTAGTTTAGTCCTTCCATCTTGAGTGAGCACACGTCATCTATGAAGACTTCTACCCACTTTTACAAGTGGTCCTTAAAACTTGGGGCATTGTCATTTTCGACTTCCCGCTTTTCGATGTGACTTGACCATTAATTCGTATCATTCTCGCCATCTTGGCTTAAAGGGATTAAACTTTTTTCATCGCCTCCCCGCCTTACCACATTACATATGGAGTTTTAATGATATTGTGATAGTTGTCCTCCATGCAGTCACTTATGCCAATGTCGTGGTGGACATTTGCATAGTTGACATGGATCTGGTTGGCGTACACTTGGTTGTTCACTTCTTTGCTGACCTGGCCTTGTTTGGTTGTGGAATTGTGATCTTGCGGAATTCCTCCGCGGCTTGGTTTCTTCTTGGATTTTCCGCATCAATCTCCACTCTAGTGAGATCATGTTACAGCAGATACTCTGGACCGGTGCTTGTTCTTCTTTCATTTCGACTACCACCGGTTGGCCCATGTATTTTCTCATCCTGAAGCCGTTCCTTATCTTAGGGAAAGGTATGCCATCCAAGCCTTCTAGTGTAAAGGCATTTTAACTTACCGGATTTTTTACCCACCATGAATGGCCCTATTCACCGGATCTTGAATTTTCTGGTGTGCAATCCCAACTTGGAGTTTTAGACCCACACCAGGTCTCCTTGTTTGAAAATTTTATGCTTGAGATGTCTATCAATCCAGGCTTTCCTTCTTCGCTGCACTATCTCCACTTGTAGAGAACTGAGTTACCTTTCCTCCTCTAAAGTTAAGAGCTCCTGTATTCTGTGCTCCCGGGATTCCTCCATTGGTAGCTTCTCTTGGATGGCCACTCTTAGACTGGGCACACCACAAATTCCATGGGCATTACAGTCTCCAACCCATATACCAGCTTAAATGGTTTTTGCCACCCAAGGAGACTTTGTATAACGTGCAGAATTCCCATAAGGAGGCATCTAGATTTTGGTCCCAATCATTTTTCTTGTTATTTATGATCTTCTTTAGAATTTTGGTTAGAACTTTGTTGGTGGATTCTGCTGCCTGGCCATTGCACTGTGGGTAATAGGTTGAGGATTTCTTGTGATTGATTAGGTATCTTTCCATCCACCCTTTCATTACTTTGTTCATGAGGTGTGCCCTGCCACCACTGACTATCTCCACCGGCAAACCATGCCTAGCAATGATGTCCTTGAAGAGGAACTTCACCACCTCTTCTGCGAAATTGCTCTTTACGGCTTTAGCTTCTGGCCACTTGGTGAAGTAATCAGTTTGCCACAATTACGTATTCACACACCTGCTGCCATTTGTGGGTGGCTTGATTGGTCCAATAAAATCCAATCCCCACTTCATAAATTGAAACAACGGCGGGGCAGAACGAGTGAGATGGGAAATCTATCAGAATCACTCGGTTGACCATTGTGACAGATGTCACATTGCTTTGCTTCACTATTGGCATCCCTCATGACCATTGGCCACCATAGGCCTACTTGCAAAATTTTCCAAGCTGTGACTTCTCCGCCCATGTGTCCTCCTGTAATGCTTCAGTGTGCTACTCATAATCTGGGACACACCTGCGGAGGATCTGGTCTATGCCTCTTTTGTACAGCTGCCCAACAATCATGGTGAAATTTTTGCTCCTTAAGGCAATCCTCTTCTTTCTATCAATAGTGTACCCTTTTGGGAATGTTCCATCCTTTAGAAACTGCATCACATCTTAATACCAATTCTCATCCACTCCTACAACTGCTACCATGAAGAGGTTGGTATCCGGGAGTTGATCATCCACTCCATCTAGGGACGGTCCTCCAGAATCCAATCTGGACAGAAAACCCACTACTGTATTTTATTTTCTGAGTGTGTGCTCAATGGTGAACTCAAATTCTTATAGTAGGAGCATCCACCTTGCCATCTTCCCCACCAGAAAATATTTGTTCACCAGATAAATCAGGGCTTGATGATCCACATGGAAAACAAATTTGTTTCCCAAGAGGTAGTGTTGGAACTTGTTCACATCATAAATCATAGAGAGAGCTTCCTGCTCTATTGTGCTGTAGTTCCTTTCCGCCCTTGTGAGGGCTTTGCTTGCATAGTGAATAGATTGCATGTACCCCTCTTGCTTCTCCTGCATCAGTGCACTGCCCACTGCTTTGTCTAAGGCATGTACATGTGGTTACCCCACTGGTGTAGTTGACACCATTCTCTTCAGCCATTAGAATGCTTTTTGACACTCTCGGTTCCATTCATCAGCCATTGGAATGCGTTTTGACACTCCGGGTTCCATTCATACTTTGTATCTTTCTTGGTAAGTGCATACAGTGGGTTGGCCACATGTGCCAAATATT
>NC_141050.1:50564993-50584993 GCF_041138505.1 Cibotium barometz
AGCCCGGCTTAAAATGGTCCCAGAATTGGTCTTAGATGTGGCTCCTCATAATCTTCCTCTTCTTTTTGAGCCTGGCTTCCCTGTCAACTTCAATGAAGGCTTTATCCCTTTTTCTTCTCTCAGTCTTCTTAAGTCAAGACTTTTTCTTCTTACTTTGTTCAGTTCTTCACCCCATTTCTCAGAGAATTCTACATGTACTTTAATGGCTTTGATGTATCTCAACCACTCAGCATCACTTGGTTTTCTTTGCAATATGGTGTCATTAGGCTTGTAGCGCTTTTATTTTAACCAATTTTTGAGTCATGAACCTCTCAGTCACTTCCTCATTGTCTGAGCTATTTCCATTTGATGAATGAAACATTGTTGGAATCAACAACCATGATTTTGACACCTAGCATGAATACTAAAGGTAAGGGACCTAGGTCTGCTACATCCCTCTCTATGTAGTTTATTCCTATTGTTGGTAGCATATGGCTAACTTATATATCCATTTTTCACTAAAATCAAGAGGAGGGAAGGATGTATATAACCTATCCTCATCTAAATCGGTCTCTGTTTGCTACTACTGGAGCACACAATTAGATAAAGGTAGTCCGCTCTGTCGCTTATTAGATTTATTACCAAACAAGTTGCTATACATTGGATGCGTTCTCTAGGTTTGTAGGTCCACCTTAAGAACTTGGGTATCTTTTCTTAAGTATATATGGTCTAATGCCTAATCATGCATGAACTTGGCTTCCCTCATGAAACGTCTTCCTAGAATAACATCATATGAGTTTAGTTAGTTCAAGAAGTTCATTACCACAAATGTATGATGATGGTTTAATGCCTAATCATGCACCAACTTGGCTTCCCTCACATGAAAGTTCTGCCTAGAATAATGTCATATGAGTTTAGTTAGTTCAAGAAGTTCATTACCACAAATTTATGATGATGATAGAACCTAAAGACTCAAAATTCTCAAATGATTACCTACACTCACACCTTCAAACATCTCAAGCCTATAAAACTTATCCTTAAGAACCTCCTTGTAGCAACAACATTAGTTTGGCAAAAACACTGACCTCCTCAACCTCTCCTAATTTTGAGAGGGATGATAGATTTGATGGGAATAAGTCTCATACATGGAAAATCAAGATGCATATGGCTCTAATAGAGAGGGACATGTGGGGAGGTGTTGGGTGTTAAGAAGAAATTGAGTGCTAAAAACCTAGAGATTGTGGCCAACATCATATGAGTCCAGTTAGTGTAAGAAGTTCATTACCACAAATTTATGATGATAACGAAACTTAAAGGCTTTGATCCTCACATTTTTCATAACTCCCATGGGTCTTGTTGAAGTTTCTACCATTTTCACTATGAGATCCATTCACCATTTTAAAGCAAGTTTTTTCTATTTTTCCTAGCATTTCTTAGTGATTGTTAAGAAAAGTGATTGTTAAGAAAAGTGGTGCCAAGCATAGCACTAGGAGATTTCCACAAAATGGATAGACTGGAGGTCCTCAATCACCTTAAGGTTTTGGGGTCTAGATGGCTAGACCAATTTGTGGAAACCTCTAGTTAAGAGTGCATTAGCATGAACATAACTAGGATAGGTGACCTCCTGGGACTTAACCCCCCACCCAATTTCCAACATAGTATCAAAGCCATGGGTTGAAGTGTAACCTACCTTTGAGCCACAAGAGAAGCCAATTTAAGCCTCTGAGAAAAAAAAAACATGGACAAGTTCAACCTTTAAGCTAAGAAAAAGTGGACAAGTTGGCACCCGGGCGGTGGTTGAGAAAAGTGGTGCCAAGTGTAGCATTGGGATATTTCCACAAAATGGATAGATCGGAGGTCCTCCATCACCTTAAGGTTTAGGGATTTGGATGGCCAGACCAACCTATAGATAAGTGCGCATTGGCATGAACACACCTAGGATGGGTGACCTCCCTAAACTTGGCCCACCCAATTTCAAACAATGATGATGCTAACTCCCACTCCTCCATGTAGGGTTGTAGTTTCCCGATATCCATTATGGTGGATTTAAATGTAGCATTGGCCTCATAGCTCTCACAGTAGTGGCCTAGTTGGTTTACTAGGTTTTGGATGAATTTTGGAACACTTCCATTCTTCCTTGGTTAGAGTAGACCTTCACTATCATATTGAGGGGCATGTCCCTCTCTTGGTTCTAAAGAACCTTCTATTCATTCCTTAACATCTTCCCTATTGGCATGTTGATCTATCATGATAGGAATTCCATAAGAGTGGTAATATCTATTGGTCTCTTTGTGACTTGTTATTCTGTGATGGGGTCTTCTATGTAATCCTTTCGAAAGAAAGATCTTAGGGAAGCTTATTTGCAAACATTTGAGCCATAAGATCATTCCCTAACTCTTAGTCAAACCTAAGCTCTTCCTCCCTTTGCTCAAGTATTAGTTCAACCACATTCAACCCTCTTCCATTCCTAATTTCTCGCATGGGTCTAGTACCTTGTTGACCCTTAATTTTCCTCTAATTTTGCTTGACAATTTTTCTACTAGGGCATTCTTTAGCTATTTTAACTTTTGAATTTCCTCTTTCGTGTTTAGATATTTGCCAATCCTCTAGGAGTTGTAGGTATAACATTGGCATGTTGTGCAGATCCTTCTTTGTATGATCTGCTATCATTTCGTGTGATAACAAATCCTCTTCAATTGGATTAAGTGTATGGTTCCTTTCGTCGAACCCATCTTGAATTTGGACCATAGTTTCACATTTTCCCACCTTCTTATCTCACCCTCTTCTGCCTAATTTAAAGGCTAAGATAGGTAAATGAGCATCTACCTCGTCTTTGTTCTATTTATAGGTTTGGGCATGAGTTAAAACATCAATGAGGCCATTATAGGTCCAAGTTGTACACTAATCATGAGGATGATTGGTAGAAGTTAACACTGATTTGTATGAAGATATTCTTTGATTAGGTGATCAACTCCACATTTGGAACATGTTTAGATTGGAACACTCGGCATTTACACTAGAGTTTATGGTTGAGTTGGCATACTTGCCTTAATAAGTGCACATTATTTTGCCACTCTCTGTGGGGTCCTTGTGATAATGGAAGCATTACATTGGGACCCTCCTCACACTATTGATTTATTGTCCTGTCCCTTCCATTAAATTGTGAATAATTTGGAACATTGAAACTAGCATGGCTCCTAGTACAATATCCTATGGCTCCTCTCATAGGAGTTGTTCAACTTTGACTCGTGAAGATATTCACTTTATTCTAACGGTCTCTTGATTAAAACTTGATTAACCCAATTTATTAATGCAAGGCTAGGTGGAGATGGTTGCAGTGGTAAGACCATTGGCATTATAGGTATGTCTATACATACTTCTTAGAGGTGGAGGTGGTTGCAGTGGTAAGACCAGTGACATTATAGGTACATCTATACATACTTCTTTGATAGTTTTGCACATTTTGAACGACACCTTAGCCTAAATAAGTGGTGCTAGCAAGGCCAAAGATTACCCTGATGCACACAACTAAGCTATTGGTTATGGGCTAGGGAACCTACACATGGTTGTATCACGATTCTCTAAATGAAATAATGAGCACAATAGAGCATTTGTCCAGATGTTAGTAGTGAAAAACACAACAATAGAGAGTACACCTCTGGTGCATAGAGTAACCAGTTACATGCACTACTCAATCTCACTAACTACTACTCAATCTCACTAACTACTACTCAATCTCACTAACATTACACAGAGATCTCACTCAGTAGTATATATTAAGCATTAGTAGGCTCAATGAGTACACATAAATAGAATAATGCCTGCACATCAACTCCACAAAGAATCATATAGGTCTATTTTTATTAATTTTAAGCTTATTTCATGTGTTACAAACACATGCTCTTCTAGAGCTTATTGGTGCCAAGTTTCTTGATAGCTCATGGCATCTTCTGTATTTAAAACCAGCCTTTAACACTAAGTATAGCAAGTAGGCACTTAGCTTACAAACACATGCTCTTATAGAACCTATTTGTGCTAATATCAAGTTGCTTAGAAGCTCTTGGAATCAAATAGGCACCTATAATCAACATTAACCACATTCACATGCTCCACCACATTGAGTTCATCCACTATGGTTTAATCACAATAAATATTTATCGCTCTTTGATCACTTGATTTCCAATAGGTCCCCACTTCATCAAACTAGGGAGTGTCACCACATAGAACCACCAAGCTCCATGTCTCAAAAGAGGTGACGTTTGCTTTAGCTTGCTTTGATGGCTCTACTTCCCTCTTTTCACCATCACTCTTCTCGGCACCACAAGCTTCAACATCTCTTTTTTTTCTTTTGACAATATTAGGCAATGTGTCACAGCTTCCTACGAGTAATAACACGCCCTTGCTCTCTTGGTGAAGTAGAGCTTCTCTTGACCCAGCTCACTACTACTGCTTGCATCTCGTCTTGCTTCTCTTTCTTAATCGGCTTTTCCATGCTCTTTCTAGATGCCCACCTTGCCTCATCCATCACAAGTGAAGAGGCCACTAAGCTCAAAAGCAAGTTTGATTGATTAGCCAAGGATGATACACGAGACTCATATGGTTTTGGCATACTCGATAACATAATGTTAACCCATGGCGGACATTGCGACATACTATATTTTACGTCATTAATTTAAATATTCTGAGTCATGGGCCGGGCTTGTCGGCACCATATGTTAAGGATGAAGGGATTGGGTGATCGCCGATGAGAGGCGCACCTTGGATATCAGTAGGATAAGGGTTAGGGTCGGCCGGCCATGTATGGGCGCCCAAGTGTGAACGGCCAAGTCACCTATATGAGTCAAATGTAACCCTAAAATCCTCATTCTCATGTGTTGTGAATACAAGAGTGCTCTTGCCTTATCTCCTTGGTTTCCTTCTCCTGCGTGTGTGTGTGTGAGAGAGAGAGAGAGTGAGAGAGCGATCGAGCGCACTGTGTAGCGGCACGGCAGCGGCGGGCGGCGAGGCGGTAGAGCGGCGACGGCGGCTCCTCCTTCACGGCTGCGACGCGGGAATCCTTCAAGGCGGCAGTTAAGCGGTAAGTGACACACCTTTTGCATTCTGTTTTGAGCTTGCCTTCCTGGTTGTATGCTTGCAGCCATTTGTGGCTCGCATACGGTGTCCGGCAAGTCCCCAGCTACGACCTGTGCGGCAAAAGCGCACATTTTTGGCGCCGCTGCCGGGGAGTTGCCCTGCACCAAGCTCCAGTTTGCAGCTCGGCTGCTGCGTGAAGTTTAATCTACACTGTAGGAAAGCGACTGTGTGTTTGTTGTTAAGGTGTTTCTGTGTTGCATTTCTGTTTCTTTTTGTTATTTTTCCGCTCCGCGTGTGGGCGTGTATTCTGTTATCTGGTTTCTGCGCGCGAGAGGGATTTCTGAATCCCCAGATCTGTACTGTGTGTGCGAACTGCGCCGCGGCCAAGGCTGAACCCTAAGGAAACCCTAGAAAACTTATCTCACCAAAAAAAAACAGAAAATAAAAAATAAAAAAATTATAAAAAATAAAAAACAAAAAATTAAATTTTATTTTCAAAGAAAGAACCAAACAGGTGGAGAGGAAAGATTTTCTAATTGGAGAAAAAAATTTTGAAAAGAAAGAACCCCAATTGACCCACGACCCACGGCCCCGGCCTCGGTCTTTTGATATATATATATAGGAGAGTGAGCCTCCATAGCTTTCTCTCAAGTGAGAGCTTATGGGAAGTTGTGCCCTATATGTAGCCCACTCCCCAAGGAGTAAAGTGAGCATGTGGGATAAAGCCCTCACCCTTTCCTCCACAAGCAAATAGGCTTTTGCCCTTTCCCCCCAAAGGAAACGGACTATTTTGAGGATTACAGGAGCTCTAGATAGGCGAACACGGTGCTGTAAAGCACACTAGGACCCTTTAAACGATACGCTCATTTCGAGCTATCACACGCCCTAGTCCAAGTTCGACCGTAAGTAAGGGGGTCAAAAACGGGTTAAAAACAACACAAAAACAAGTAAAAACGGGGTGCGAAACACCTAAGAAACCACTTGTGTGAGTTTCAAGGGTAGTTACCAACACACGTAGGGTACCCACGTCACATGCATCTACGTTCTGGTCGGGTGCTAGAGCCTGAACCACTAGAAAGCGTTTCAGTCTACGCAGGCTCACACCATCCCTCCACGTTGGCATCTTGGCCTTCGGCTGGAACCCAAGGGAGTGCAACCCAAGATCCACGAATAGTGGATAGTGACTCATCCTCCGACTCAGAAGCCATGGAAGGGCACCCTACCAAGAACCCTGAGGAGACAAGCCAAAACATGCCAGTGTGGGCCCCACAGCCCGGATCTAGCATGTTTAGTCGTTTAATAGAGACCTTTAGTAGAGCTACACGCTCTGAGCATGCGACAAGCGAAGTAAATGAGGAAGGAGGGGTAGTAGATTCGCCATTCACATCTTATGTGGACCCTACCCTCCCAAAGAGTGTCCATGTGGATATTCTACCCACTTCGTTTAATGAGGGCCCTACTGAGCTACCACATTCCGATGCTCTTCCTAAAGTAGAGGTCCCTAGGAGCCAATCCATAAGAAGTGACATTGCGTCCACTTCAAGAGAACCGTTTGGCACACCAAGTCTGGATGGGATATTTCTCAATGAAAATTGGGAATATGATCTACACACAGAGACTCTAACGGACCTATACACGGGTTACACATATCATGTAGGTTGGTTAGAAGTCCTACGATCTACATCTAGCGCCACTAATCTAGAGGAGCAACAACACATGATATGTGAGGTGATTCATAGAATTATCCAAATTGAGAGGCAAAATAGGGGAGTGAACTTAGTTTCCACTGGCCCTATGAGATTTTTGGATACGGGCAAGGCAAAACAACCAACCCTATCACAATTGGAGACTCCCTCGGTGAGTCCCATAGACCCTTCATATGTTGTTTCGCCTGGAGTCTCAATGCAGGTTGAGCCCACGAGCAGTAACTTTAGCTTTCCAACCTTGGCTCAACTTTCCATTAGGGAATCTGCAATGCCTACCCCAATGATGAGCATAGCTGAAAGTGCACCTATTGCCGCTGTAGTTAGTACGACACCGCTACCTAGTGGAACAGTACCTACAACAGTGCGTGCCAGTGCCTATCGGCCTTATGTACCTATTGTTACTCATGCTCATGTAGCTCCTACGCCTCCTAGTATGCCAATGGCGTATGCTCCAAGACCGCCTTATCATAACCATTATCCAAGGGGAGCTAGGCCTAGTCACATATCATATCCTATGTCATTTGCCAACCTACTCAGACCAACGCCAACTCCTATCAGCCAGGCTATCCCAGAAGTGCCTCCACCAACTATGCCTGCTCACCTAGGTGATCTCGCAGCGTTTGCTCAGACGATCGGACGATCTATTGCGGAAAACATGCGGGGTATGCCTGAGAGAGAACCTAGAAGCAAGGCAGTACAAGTGGCTAAGCTCACTCAAAACTTCAGTGGTAACGAGGATGTTAGGAAGCACATTGAAGTCTTTGAGCACGTGTGTGATTCCTTGGAAGAACACAATGAGCTGCATAAGTGTAAAGCCTTAGGCTTAACCTTGAGTGGGAAGGCCGGAGATTGGTATCGAACCTTAAGGGTTGAAGAGCGCACTCACTACCCCACTCTCAAGAGATTGTTCTTGAAAGAATACATACGTGAGGGTGTGCTTTGGGGAGTAGCATCTCAACTCCAAAAAGCTGAGAACGCGAGGAAGGGGAGTCAGTGAGAGACTTTATAAGTCGATTGAAGCATCTAAATTCTCGCTGCACTCCTGATGAACGCTTCAATAACAACCAACTCCTCGATAGATTCATCCGAGGATTGCGCCACGAGGACATTTACAATGGCCTAGTCATTAGAGGTCTTACAACGTGGGAAGCAGTCACTGCCAATGCAATCCAGTTAGAAGACAACTTGATGATTTGCAGGTAAAAAGGTGTCTTCAGAAACAAAATCCGTTAGTTCGCAAGTATCTGGGCACGAGCCAATGACGGTAAAACCAATTGCCAAGGAGCCCAAGATATCTGAAATGTCTGTGACCGACCTTACTAAGGCTCTCCAAGAATACTTTAGGGGTAATCGAGCTCCTCAGAATAGCCATATGTACCCAAGAAGAGAGCAACAATGGTGTTCGGTGTGCTTAGGACCACATAGCACGAGTGAATGTCCCACATTTAGAGTCAAATTCAATGGGAATTGCAATGCATGTGGTAAGTATGGCCATCAATCTAAAGATTGCCTAACACTTAAGCGAATGTTGGCAAACCAGGCACCACTAGCTTGGTCAAACACACCTCAAGTACCCGAGCTAATGCCTGCACAACCTATCGAGCAACCGTCACAGCACATAGTTCCAAGGAATCCAAATGTAGTCCAGTCTGTGCCGTTACCACCGCCAGTGCTAGGACCACAACCTCCACATCCAAGGATTACCCCAATAAACCAGATGGGTTGTGAGTCACATAGTGCATGTGGGGATTATGAAGAGGAGATAGACCCTACTGCTCCATACGGGATTGATACGTTTGAAATGATTCCCCAGTACTACATGGAGGATCATTTCGGGCAAGTCAAGCCTGTATATCAAGCGGCTGCTCTCACCACAAGAGGGCAAAACCTTAATACCTTGGCGAGGAGACCACCTCTTCAATGCTATGAGTGTGGTGGACCGCATCGTGTAGCAGAGTGCCCTAATAGGTTACAAAAGATCGCTACTCAGATGCAACCAAAGCAAGGGAGCACATCGGGAATGCCGGTACTTACATGTAATCGTTGTGGCATAGATCATTTGATCGCACAATGTCCACATAATCCTAATGCACCCAAGATTACGCCATTGAATTTGGTTGAGGTCACCAACCAAGCACGAAGAACCACACCCGTTGTACCCGCGAATGTAGTTACACGGTCAATGCTTCAAAATCAAAACTACATTCTTGAAGAGAGGGATACTGCATCAATCGCTCAGGCAAAGAAAAAGAAAACACGGCGAAAGAGATCGCTTAATGCCACGAGCTCCAAGCCCAGTTCAAAGACTAACATAGGGACGGGAGACGACCCCGTGTATATGAATGATCCTGAAGATGATTCCGATTCAATAGAAACCATGGGGACCAAAGCCACTACCTTAAGGGAGGAACCCACTCGGGAGCTCAATGAAGGAGAATCAAGCGAGTACATAAATAAGGGAAAACAAAAGGAAACTTCCACGGTCCCACAACCAAGTCAGTTAATGCCCTCTCGACCACCCAAACTGACTGAGACTCCCCAAGACAAGCCACGTGGGCCAAAAACCCTCAAGAAAAAGATTGGTACTTACCCAAACCCAGTTGAGGAGATTGAACAAGTGCAACACTTAAGGGGTTTGGTGGAAGAAACACAAAGAGAACTGGAGCCAAACCCGAGAAAAATCAAAATTCCAGACACAGTGTTTCCTACGCAAGTTCAGCCTCACCGGAACCATAAACCGTTAGCTATACCTAGTATCATTCGGGAAGAAAGTGAGGATAGGACATCCGGAAGTGGGCAAACACCCTTCTTGCTGGAAAGAATGTTTAGTGAGGGAATCCCTGACCCCATTGAAGAGGAAGTGATTCCATCTTCACCAGTCCCTAGTCAAGGGGCGATGTCTCGAAAAGTACCGTTGAATGTGTCTAAGCTAATGGATTTCATGTCCTCTGAGATCAGAACCACGATCATATCCAAATTATACGGAGATCCTGAGCTATTCTTATCTCTTCGGGCATTTCTCAATGGAGAACTAAAGGCGGGGCTACCACAATTTGCAAATATGGATAGACCTGACACGCTTCAAGATGAAGGGGAGCATTGGGACCTACAACCCAACTTAGATGAAGATTCGGTCGTTAAAATACCTGTGAACAAGTTGGGACAGTACTTTGAAGGTGACGAATCTAATGCCACCCTCCCCATTACTACCAAGGGATTAACTCTAAAGGGAATCCTTGATGGTGGTGCTGGAGTGAGCATTGTGACTAAAAACTGTTGGGAATCTATGGGAAGGCCTCACCTCGAAGTCACAAACATAGTGGTTAAGATGGCAAACAGAACCATAGCTAAACCTATTGGAATGTTAAGGGACCTTAAGATCAAGGTCCTGGGATACAAGGTAAAACATACCTTCATTGTAATGGATTTCTCCAAGCATCCTATGTCATATCAAATGATCTTAGGACGTCCTTTCATGAGGGAAGCACAAATGGTACATGACTGGTCGAAAAACCATGTCTACCTACAATTCCAGGACTCTGTCATTCGAGTTGATCTTGAGAATGGTCGTGCACATCCTTTAGGAAGCAAGGTTATCATTGATAATCGATCGGATACCACTATTCACTCCGCCCCATTAAGGTATTGCTATACATGCAAAAAAGAGACTGATGATGGAAAAGATTCTCCTTATATGGATGTCCTACCGGGTATGACTGAGTCGGATAACGTGGATTGGGTACACCTAGCGGCAACCATAGACACATGGGGGAATAGAGGCACAAGCTGGGTAACACCTGAGGGGCAAGATATGCCACCGTTAGTGCCAATAAACATGATAGGTGTTATGCACTTGACCCCTGATGGCGAGAAAGTGGCAAACTCCACCGACACTGAAGGTAGCGAAGACTCTGACCAATGCAACTCTGAGTATGAATCTCAAGAAGAAACTGACCCTGAGCTTGATGGGAAAAATGAATCAAATATTCACCCAAATGTGGAAGCAAGGTGCTCAAGGCCTAGGACAGTGGCCTCCTGCAGTTCATCCGAAAGTGAAGATCGACCAAGTGAGTCCGAATCTGATAGAAACAAAAATCAAAAACTTGGTAAGAAGAAAACGAGACATAAGCGCCAACGCTATCGAGCTAATGTACGCACTGCAATAAACAAGGAAAGATCCACTGCAGAATGGCTCAGCTATGTAGGAGCCATTGATGCTCATCGAAAGATAGCTAATAATTGGGGACAATATCTCCAAAGTGTCATGTGGTGAATTCCGCAACCTCATGACGTCGCCCAATTAGAAATCAAAGAGAAGCCGAAACTAAGTCGTACTGCAAGAAGGCGGCAAAACCAAGAGTTGGCTCAGCAACAAAAGGAAGCGGAATTGAAAGAAAAAAGCCTGGCACAACAAGAACCAGTAGACTTACACCCCGCACCCGAGCATTTCAAATCATTCACCACAGGGGAACGTAAAGTGGTCTACACAAAAGCCCAACGAACGCCTACCAATGGGAGTAGCGGTGTCTACGATGGCCCTGCGGTAGTTAAGGAGATAGACTTAGCAGATCCGGATGAGGAGTCTAAACCAGTTTATATTGCTCAAGACCTCACCAAGGCGGAAGAAGCTGCACTTACGAAGCTTCTTAAAGAATTCAAGGACATATTTGCTTGGACATATCATGATATGAAGGGTGTTCCACCCTCGGTGGTGCAACACACGATTCCAATGATTAGCACTGCTAAACCAGTCCAGCAACGTCCCTACCCAATGAATCCTAAGTACGCAAAGATTGTACAAGAGGAAATTGAAAAGCTTGTAAAATGTGGATTCATATACCCTATTGAGCACTCAGAATGGGTTTCTCCGATAGTCATCGTACCAAAGAAGAATGGGAAACTCAGAGTGTGCGTTGATCTCAAAAAGGTTAATGCAGCCACCAGAAGGGATCATTACCCCTTGCCGTATTCTGAACATGTGCTTGAAAGAGTGGCAGGCAAGGAGGCATATAGCTTTTTAGATGGGTACTCGGGTTACAATCAGATCACAATTGCAGTCGAGGACCAAGCTAAAACAGCATTTATCACGGAGTTTGGAGTGTTTGCCTTTCGCGTCATGGCTTTTGGCTTGACCAATGCACCTGCAACATTCCAACGATTGATAAACACGGCCTTTCGAGGACCAAGCTAAAACAGCATTTATCACGGAGTTTGGAGTGTTTGCCTTTCGCGTCATGGCTTTTGGCTTGACCAATGCACCTGCAACATTCCAACGATTGATAAACACGGCCTTTAAGGAATATCTAAGGGACTTCTGTGAAGCTTTCTTAGATGATCTTTGTGTTCATTCCTCTTGGGACGAGCACTTGATGTGTTTACGAAAAATATTTGAAAGATGTAGATTATATCGCATCTCCTTGAATCCTTTCAAATGCCAATTCTGGGTTAAACACGGAGTTATCTTAGGGCATATAGTGTCCAAAAATGGGATTTCCACGGACGAGAGTAAAATCAAGGTCATTCTGGAATTACCCCCACCCACCAACTACAAGGGAGTCCAACGCTTTATGGGCCACGTTGGTTATTATCGAAGATTTATTCTATTCTTCGCCGAGATAGCTCGACCATTGTATAAGCTTCTCATCGAGTTTATTTGGACCGAAGAATGTGACCGTGCCTATGAGCTATTAAAGAAGGCCTTGGCGAGTGCTCCAATCTTGAGAATGCCTAATTGGGATTTACTCTTCCATGTGCATATTGATGCATCAAACTTTGCTATTGGGTGTGTGTTAACTCAACCTGGAGAACACAAACTAGACTACCCCATTAGCTTTGCCAATCGTCGCCAGTTGAACGATGCTGAGATGAACTACACCACTACGGAGCGAGAAGGGTTGGCAATGATATATGCAGTAAAGAAATTTCGTTATTACCTCCTTGCCACCAAGTTTGTTTTCTATGTGGATCATCAAGCATTGTTGTATCTGGTAAACAAACCATGCTCCACAGGAAGAATCACACGATGGCTATTGATTCTTCTTGAGTTTGATTTCACTGTTGTTGTGAGACCTGGCAAAAAACATGTTATGGCTGATCATTTGTCTCGCATACCCAATGGTGAGGCTCCTACAGGGGTTGATGATGACTTACCTGACACTTCCCTGTTCATGGTGGAGACAATGCCTGAATGGAGTGAGAAGATTGTTAACTTTTTGGTTAATGGCTTTCCACCCAAGGAGCTTCGTAAAGATCTAGCTCGAAAGCTGATCAAAGAATGCGAACCCTATTGCCTGATAGCCGGGACTCTTTATAAAAGAGGAAAGGATGACGTTCTTAGGCGTTGTGCCCGAGAGGATGAGTATCTATACATTTTACAAGAGGCACATATGGGCGTAGCCGGTGGTCACTTCTCCGGAGACTTAACTGCGCGAAAGATCTTACAATCAGGGTATTGGTGGCCCACTATGTTCCAAGATGCATCACTCTTTGTGAAGGGTTGCGATGAATGCCAACGATATAAGAAACCCCAGAGGAAAGATCAGATGCCCCTACATCCGATCAAAGTAAACCAACCATTTGAAAAGTGGGGTTTAGACTTTGTAGGTCCAATTAGTCCAGCGGCCCGAAACACACAATCTCGCTATATTATTGTGGCCACTGACTATATGACCAAATGGGCTGAAGCAAAAGCGACACGTAAGGCAGATGCGAGGACAACAGCCAAGTTCCTCTTTGAAAATATAATCACACGATTCGGTTGTCCTTTTGAACTTGTGAGCGACAATGGTACGCATTTTATAAATGAAGTGATTAAGGAGCTCACAACAAATTTCATGATATCGCATCATAAATCTACTCCTTACTATCCGCAAGCGAATGGCCAAGCCGAGAGTACCAACAAGACTTTAATCTCTATTTTGACAAAGACAGTTGAAGCTCATCGCACGGATTGGGATCTAAAGCTTACGACAGCTTTATGGGCCTATCGTACTGCGTACAAAGTGGCTATTAATTGCACACCATTCAAAATGGTATATGGCCAAGAAGCAGTCATGCCATGGGAATTTGTCATTCCTAGTCTTCGTGTTGCTACTCAAGAGGGTTGGGATGGTAATCCCTTAGTAGAGCGTCTATATATCCTTGAGCGGCTAAATGAAGAAAGACAATTGGCTGTGTACAATGCCCTTGTGGAGAAGGATAGAAGGAAAAAATGGTTTGATCGCCACCTAAAGGACAAGGACATCAAGGTTGGGGATAAAGTCCTGATGTATGGAGTGCAAAACGAAAAGAAGAAGCTCAAATATGCTGGTAAGGGACCATATAGAGTATGTGAAATTACCCCGCAAGGTACCATCAGAGTGGAGACTCTCAACGGAGTTGAAACCATTGGATTCCTTAATGGGAGTAAATTCAAAAGATACTATGACCCCCTAAGCCAGGAGGAGTTACATGCAATCCATCAAAAGAAGGCAGCTAAAGAACAAGCTGAGCTTAAAAAGATACAAGCGAGAGTCGAAGCCAAGGAACGTCAACAGCGTGCTAGGCGACAACGAGAAGCCAACTTGGGAATTACGCAAGTATTTTTCGAGGAAGCAGAGGAGGATGCACTGGAATCTGACCCACCTCTAAGATACCCAATTGAGTTACAGAGTCCTTACGGGGAGGTGCTGTATAATGCATTATTGGATACAGGAGCTCAACATAATTTGCTATCATATGGCGTGTGGTGTCAACTGGCAAAACCACCTTTAACCAAGAGTTCTATCCAAGTTCAAGGAATCAACAAGAAGAAAACCCCTGTATCAGGAATTCTGCACACTCCGGTTGCCTATGACAAGGGAACCATAATTCAAAGCTTTTTGGTTATGCCTACTGGTACCATGGGAGGGACTGTAATCTTAGGGCGCAAATGGATGATGGCCACCAAGTGCAATATCGATTGGGCAACCAGACAAGTCACAACGCAAGAACCAACACTAGGTCTGACCGCTCAAAATCCCACACCTAAGTCATCCACTCAAATATTAGATAACAAAAAATCACAAAGTCCAGTGGCAAAACCATCTTCGATTGTTGGCCACCCCTCTAACGCTTCAATGCCAAGAGTGAAAACAGGCAAGGTGGTCCCTAAAGCTTCACTTACTATGCCAAAGAGTACATACAAATGGGTCCCCAAAGCTTCGTTAACAGCTACTTCCCCTGCTCAATCTCGTTCAGCCACCAAGAAGCCTCGTAAAAGGAAAGCAGCTACCCACCCGAGAAAGGGCAATGTAACATCGCGATGGATCCCTAAAAAATTATTAGTAGCCCAAGGGTACTACGAGGGGAATGACCAGATTTGGGTCCCTAAACATAAGGTGAATCCCTCTACATCACCTGTAAAACCTTGCAAACCAATTGTTGCCACCCCAATGACAATTCAAGACCGTGGTAAGGGAAAGGTAACAGAGTGCTCCGCACCACTTTCAGAGTTAGTTTGGATTCCCAAACGATATCGATCATTACCACCTAGCTCAGGAAGGGGGGAGCCACATGAAGCTTCTAGCTCCTCATGCCAGGCACACACTCATATAGAAGTTTCTACATGCTCTACACCTACTTTTGTCAACACCCAACAAAAAACCGATGAGCCTACATCTCCCCTTGTAATAGTATCGATGGAAACCATTTCCTCCATTCGTCAATGGGAGCGTACACTACCATCTCTGCAATTGGATGTGGCCACAAGGGTCATAAAAAGCTATGTGCCCACATCACAACCTATGACCCGCTGGACAAATTGGTTCCAAGAGGCTGCAACATCATTGCAAATAATATGATCTACCCAAGGAAAGGGGGAGCATGTACTCACGCTCAACATTCTAATGCTTCCTCCTTAACCTTCTCCCCTGACCATGTAATTGCCAAATTCAAGGGGATGTATATATATAGCTTCATACATTATAAAAAACAAAAACAAAACAAAACAAAGAAAAGAAAAACAAAAAATAGTAAAAAGAGCAAGAGCACAAAAAGAGGATAAATATCCGTATACAATCAAGAACTAGATTGACTTGTCTCACAAACCTACTGATGCTATATCTGTGTTTGCAGATATGGCAGATGCACGATCATCATACACTTCATCCACTCCCGCCTTTGATGAGAGGTATCGTCTGTACCTTTCTCAGATATTTCACATGTGCTATCCTGTTATTGAAACTGAATGGGATCATATAGATGTACTGGCCAGAGAGGAAAATGTTGAAGAATTAGAATGGCTAATTCGCCTATTGACCATGACTGACCCCTACTCCGTAGAGGAAATATCCCCGATAGCCCAATGCTTTCCTTTTCCACAAGATGACTATCCTCGCATGGTTATATTCTTGATGAGTTTATGTGGATGGGAAAATGAAAAGGAAATATCTGACAATGATGAATGGACGGATGAAACTCATGGCACTACTGAGGTTGACTTTATTTGTTTGGATGATGCGGATAGAGGCTTAGCCTTAGGGCTAGAGCCAGGACTCTACAACATCCTCTTACCGTATTCTCAGTAGTAGTGTGGTGACTGGTAGGTAGGTTAGTGTTTTCAAGTTTTTTCTAGTTTAGATTCCTTAAACGAGTCTTGAAATTTTCACACTGATGTGCCTCTCGAGGTATAGTGCTTGTTAGTTGATTGTACAGGTTAAAAAGTTTGAGGTGGGTTCGCTTCCATATCTTGAGACTACCGCAACGATCATCAAAATATATCTACATCACATTGCAAGCTGTCTCATCAAATCAAGGAGATCTCCAATTTCAGGTGTAATTCTTCCATACCCACTCTCTTTCTTTTTTTCTGTTCAATTAATTTCATAAACTATACGGCATGACCACATGGAAATTGTCACTGTACTACTTAGTTTTTGAAGTTGCTTGCATGCTAGTGTAAAACATTAATGAGCTTAACTTTATTGGAAATATTCCTAGGCAGCATGATGTCTTTAGTTAACCTTGGAATACGATTGTCTTAGGTCTAGGGTCAAACCATCTTAATGTTTGACACCTGGCCATGTGTGTGTTGACCTCTAGGACATAGCTTTTACCCCTTGTCGAAAGGATGTAAGAACACATTTTAGTTCAGGAGCGAAGATCAAAAGAAACTTTTTTTTTTAAAAGCCTACAATAAATGGCAATACAAGTCTATGATGTGCTTTAATGTTGGCCTATCGCCTTATTGATACTTGGTAGGCGAGGAGTATTCTACTCCAGACCGATGCCTTGGTTGGTAGGGGGTAGCCTTGCCTAAAGTGAGCTAATAGATTCCTGGATAATGCCTTGTGTTAAACATGGTACTAGGATCGATGTTAGTTTTGCCTTAGGAAGGTCACCATTGTGTATAAAAATTGTCATGTGCAAAAAAAAAAAAAAAAGGCAAAAGGCTCCTGTAACTCTGATGTTTCTTGTGTCCCTAGGCTCGTGGTAACTACTTGTTCTTAGAGTAGACACAGTATGGTCATCTGTTTATTTATTAAGCTTGGTTATTTTCCTTGACTTAGGCCAGTTATAAACCTTGATTAACCTTTGACACCTTGCTAACTCTTGAATTCCTTTCAATAATTTTAAACTCCTATTAATTTGCTACACTAGCTCACTCATGTACCCTTAAACTAAGTTCTAATAGCAACATCCATTGTGGTCTCACACGCTTGAATTTATACACTTTATATCTTTTGAATTCCAGCATACCTTCACTCTACTTCCCTGTTTTGCAGACGGTCTACCACAACAACCCTCTCGAGCTTACCATACCATAGCTTCCGAGGACGGAATCTACATCAGGAAGGGGGGCATGTTAACCCATGGCGGACATTGCGACATACTATATTTTACGTCATTAATTTAAATATTCTGAGTCATGGGCCGGGCTTGTCGGCACCATATGTTAAGGATGAAGGGATTGGGTGATCTCGCCGATGAGAGGCGCACCTTGGATATCAGTAGGATAAGGGTTAGGGTCGGTCGGCCATGTATGGGCGCCCAAGTGTGAACGGCCAAGTCACCTATATGAGTCAAATGTAACCCTCAAATCCTCATTCTCATGTGTTGTGAATACAAGAGTGCTCTTGCCTTATCTCCTTGGTTTCCTTCTCCTGCGTGTGTGAGAGAGAGAGAGAGAGAGAGAGTGAGAGAGCGATCGAGCGCACTGTGTAGCGGCACGGCAGCGGCGGCGAGGCGGTAGAGCGGCGACGGCGGCTCCTCCTTCACGGCTGCGACGCGGGAATCCTTCAAGGCGGCAGTTAAGCGGTGAGTGACACACCTTTTGCATTCTGTTTTGAGCTTGCCTTCCTGGTTGTATGCTTGCAGCCATTTGTGGCTCGCATACGGTGTCCGGCAAGTCCCCAGCTACGACCTGTGCGGCAAAAGCGCACACATAACAAACATTGTTTCTTCAACATAAACACCATCACCGGCTCATTGCTTCATTAGTAATTTGAGATTGTTGTTCTATCTTTTATATTTTTGGGTCGCTCAAATTCCCCAAATTCACTCAAAGTTTCCATGCAATTATGACATGAACTACTGTTTAGCACTACCTACCCTCTCCACATGTTGATGGTGCACACTCACGTAAATATACATATCACTTTGGTGCATATATCCTATCTTTTGCCATAGGATATTTGGGTAACATCGAGCTTCATGTGTATCTTTTGTGTGGACTTAACTATGCTTACCATGTGGCGCTTGTGCATATGGGATGACCTTGTATGTTACTATTTTTAGAGAGCATGGGTGAGGAAGAACTCATTCCCTCTAGCCTAAGTTGTGGAAGCCATCCTTTTGTTCTCTCCCTTGAGTAGGATTTCTAAAGTCTTGTGCTCCCCTTTTCACTTCTTAGAAGTTGAGGTATCTCCTTTTAGGCTTTGCTTAGGGTTAAGTGAGTTCTCCTTCTTGGCTCCTTGAGATGAACCTAGGATGTGGTGTGTTTAGGCGTGGCTTGCTCACTCTTGAGCAATCCCCATGTGTGAGAGGCTTGTGCTTAAAGAGCTTGTATATACATTTGCCATCTTCTCATTGCCATGTGCTTGTCACTTAAGCTTAGGCTTGTGAGTGAGAGGTGAGTGTGGAGTGGAGCGTGTAGTATGAATGATATGTTGAGTTACTTTCCTTTTCTTTATAGTTAGGTTCATTCCTCTTGTTACCCTCTTCCCATCTTCTTCTCATTCCCCTTAGATTAGCTTATTCGTTATATATTCATCGAGACTCTCCAAAGAGAGATTAGCACATTATTTCATTAATTATTCTTTGCTTGAGTGCTTGGGTAAGAGACAAGTTCTTGAAGCGCCTCCCATGGGGTATTCCATCGACTCACGAATGACGCCCAGATTAGAGAGTACCTCACCGATGGCTTTATAATGGTTTTGTTGACAAGTTTGCCAAGGAGATAACTACATAAAGATAGACCTTTCATCAAACACTACAACCTTTTGTCCAAGGCTTGATTTTTTGTACTCTTTGACATCTCATAGGACCACATCCGTGGGACCGGATGTGTATTAGAGGTGAGGGGATGTTAACTCCTTTTTATATACCATAGCTTAGCACTACCTACCCTCTCCACATGATGGTGCATACACATACACGTGTATATGCATATAACTTTGGTACACATACTCATATTTTTCCACCATAGGATATTTTGGTAACATTGAGTTTCATGTGTATCTTTTGTGGACTCACCTATGCTCGCCATGTGGTACTTGTGCATATAGGATGGCCCTATATTTTATTATTTATAGAGAGCATGTGTGAGGGAGGTCTCATTTCTTTTAACCCAAGTTGTAGAGTCTATTATTTGTTCTCTCCATTGAGTAGGATTTAGTATTGTGCCCCCCTTTTCACTTCTTAGAAGTTGAGGTGTCTCCTTTTAGGGTTTTCTTAGGGTTGAGTGAGGTCTCCTTCTTTGCTCCTTGAGGTGAACCTAGGATGTGGTGTGTTTGGGCATAGCTTGCTCACTCTTGAGCACTCCCCATGTGTGAGAGGCTTGTGTTTGAGAGCTTGTGTGACTTTGCCATCCTCTTATTGCCATGTGCTTGTCATTTGTTTGAGCTTAGGCTTGTGAGTGAGAGGTGAGTGTGGAGTGAGAGTCTGTAGTGTGAGTGATGTGTGCTTCCCTTTTCCTTTTAGCTAGGTTCATTCCTCTTGTTACCCTCTTCCCATCTTCTTCTTATTCCCCTTAGATTAGCTTATTCATTATTTATTCATCTAGAC